>NC_092800.1:16500963-16612987 GCF_918797505.1 Bemisia tabaci
CGCCATTGGGCGAGGAAGGTAGAGGGGGGCTTGGATTGGCGGCGGAATCGGGCGTCCGTCTTATTCCGTCCTATACTCGCAATTTTTTTCCATGGCGCTTAGGTCCGTTTGACAGAACGCGCTATCCGGGATTCAAAATTCCTCAAAAGGAACTCAAATTGGCGCTTAGTTCCGTTTGATAGAAATAAGTCCAATTTAAACAAAAAATTTGGTCGATCAACCAAGTCCTTTTGGTTGATCTGACCGTAACAAAAATGACTCAAAGTCACCAACTGTAATCATAAACACGAAAATTTTTAACCATGAGCTCCTCATAAATGTTCGTGGTCTAAGATTCGTTCCTCCCATGGACAGTCCTATACGTGTTTACAAAATTGGACGATATTTTGATTTGTAGGAAAAAATCGTTAGGCTCCAATGGCATTTTGCGTTCCTTTTTTGTCCACGTAAGAATTTTCGGTTTTTTGCTTTTTTTAAATTTTTATTTTTGATATCGGCAACATTGCTGAACCGGACTCGTCGGATCGAGTAGCGGCCTGACAAAGTGCGTCAGGTTCAAAGGTTGGGGATGGCGATCTTTGTCAAAAGATCGATGGATGCTGCTAAGGTAGGTTCCTTCTCCTCTTTCTCCCGCTGAAAGGATTATCTACTTGTCACTGGGTCATCAGTAGGTTGAGCTCGATCTGGATACTCCGTCATAATCGTTTAGGAGTCGGATTATTAAAGTGTTTACACGATTTCGACACTCATTCTTAAACGGTGCGGGGACCGATGTTGCCACAAAGTTGGTGGATCAATGAATCTGAGCGTTTGCAATGGTTTTAGGACCGTAAAACCTATCCAATTTCACTGAATTATTTTCCCGGAGGCGTTTTCCGTATGAGCGTTGGAGTTGGAAAGCTTTTGTTCTTCAAACAATATTTTTGGAAGGTGATACAATCAGGAGTTTGTCAGGCGCTCTGTCAGAGAAAACAGAGAATACGGCATTGCTTGAAACTTGAAGTTATCTTTCAGTCGATTCAGAAAAACGCTTACCCTGAGGGCCACAGACCTCCAAAGTTGGAGAAAAGAATCGTCTTTTTAACACTGTTACACACTGGAAAAAAACACATTGGATCTTGAGTCTCTTGAAAACATTGCCTAGAAAAAATACTCTGGATTCAATCAGATTTAAGCTAAAATCAAAAGGAAATCCGCTCAAATTAAGAGGCTTGGTTCTTGATTGAAGCAAAAATCCGATTGACTCAAGAGTATTTTTTCTTGTCGATGTTTTTAAGAGTCTGGACTCTAGATCCAATGTGTTTTTTTTCCAGTGCAACGTTTATCAACCAATAGTAATGAGAATTGGTGACTGGGGGTAATTTTTAGCGCTCTTAACATGTTTGACCTCCAAAAGGAAAAAACTCATTTTGAGGGGGGGGGGGGGGGGGTTTGGGGGAATATCGAACCTAAAAGTATCCAAAATTAATTTTTAGCGACAAAAATTGAATTTTGTCGGCAGTACTGGATTCAGCGTTTTAAAATATTGAAAAAATGTACCTTGCGATTTTTCGCTTATGGTTCATCGTTTTCCATATAATAGGGACTGATTGGAGTGCGGGTGGGCGCCGTGGTGGGGTGGTCCCCAGGGAAAGCGTTTTTGGAAAAAACGTTCACTGAAAAAAATATCTCTGTGTATTTACTCGGAAAAGTGTAAAATTACCAAGAATTCAGGATTCTATTTGATCCCAGTTTTTTCTTGGTAAAATTACCATTTATGGAATTGGTAATTTTACCGAGAAATCTCGGTAAAATTATTGAACTTTCTCGGTAATTTCACTGGACCTTAATGAAAACGCCAATATTATTTATCGAATGTGGTAGAATTATCGAGATAAAATAGCAAAGTTACCGGGAATTGATTACCAATTAAAAAGGTATTCTTACCTGAAAAAAACAGTAAAAATACCGGTTTTTAGGTAAGCTTGCCAGTCTGTCTTGGTAAAATTACCGATGACTGGTAAAAAATATGAGATGGTAAAGGTACCAACGGACCTTGGTAAAAACGCCTAGAATTGTTTTTAGTGTTACACCACAAAAGCATCTTTCTTGACCCAGAGAATCGACTCCTTCAATATTCGTACTGAATCCTGAGTCACCCTGTGTAACTGGTTTGCTTCTTCAGTTCTGTCTCTTCGCTACTCTACTCGTTCATAGGCTCGAGATCTCCCGATTCCCCGTCTCAAGTTATGGTTGTGACACTCCCGATCCCCAACGCCAAAATTAAACTCGGCGTCTTGCGTCTTGCGTCTTGCGTCTTGCGTGTGCCGGCCGCGTCGCCGTGGCGCCTGTCCCTCGCGGAGTGACGACACCCCGGCTGCGCGACGGTGACGCGGCCTTGGAGCATGACGTGACGTGACGCCCGCGCGGTCGCACGCGCACCTGGTTAATTTCGGTGATCGCCGATACACGTGGTTTCGACCGATTGAACTTGTTCCGATTCGCTCGTGCGTGGAGCCACCGTCTCGCTGGTGACGTCACTCTGGAGCTGGAAACAAGCAGGAAGCTCCAACGCATTCGCGTCGGAAAGCGGCTCTGGCGACGGTAGTTGTTACGCGTTTACGGTTTCCTTGGTAACCTTTGTTTGCTATCAGCTGATGTCGAGTAGTATGACTAGGAAGCTCCAACCATGGCATTCTTCGAAAAAAGCGCGAAAACTTATAGATTTGAATTTTCAAATCTTAAACGTAAAGTACATTTTTTCCAGTGCGAGATTAAAGCACAGACCCGTTTTGAATTATGGATGAGGCTATTCGTCGGTACGGTACCGACGGATAAATGGCTATTCGTCGGTACCGTACCGATGAATAAATGGCTATTCGTCGGTACCGTACCGATGAATAAATGGCTATTCGTCGGTACCGCATCGGCGACATTAAGTAATAAAAATGTGTTGTCAAGCCTTGGTCCGAATGGACAAGCAAACGCCATTCTATGGTGCTCTGTTGTAATTACACGGAGATACTAAGTGCTACAAATGTACAACTATTGTCAGTTCATGGTAGCTGCTCCACGGCTTGCGAATCTTCAGTATCTGTCGCTGCCCCAACTAACAACGATCATAGTGCAGAGAGCTATTCCACCACCAGCGAATCTTCGGTTTCTGTTGCTGCCCCAACTAACAACGATCATAGTGCAGAGAGCTATTCCACCACTAGCGAATCTTCGGTTTCTGTTGCTGCTCCATCTGACGAAAATGTCAGTGCAGAGAGCTTCACGAAGCTAAAATTTAAGAGTAAAGTCATTTCACGAGGGCGACCTAAACTGCCAGCAAGACAACTTTGTTCCTTTAATCGCACCGTTGCCGACCGACAATCTGTGGAAAATCCCCCGAAAAACGAAAACGAAAGAAAACACCTGCAAATGAAACTAAAGGCCCCACCACCCGAAAAAAGAAGCGTTCTTGATGATTCTTTTCACAGAGTAGCACATTTCAGTATTATGATGATTCATTTGACAGTGAAGTACTTTTCAGTAATATGATTATTTATTTGACAGAGTAGTACATTTCAGTATTATGTGAGAGTATTAATTACATAAATTAAATTTGGAGAATATTTCTTTACAACTCGTGTTGGGTTTTTTTTTCATCTTTCACCCAATTTTTAGCTCTTAACTTCCACCAAAATATTATTAAGAAATCATATCTTTAATATAATTTACGTACTTAAATCAAAGTACGGTACCGACGAATAGCTATTTATTCATCGGTACGGTACCGACGAATAGCCATTTATCCGTCGGTACCGTACCGACGAATAGCCACTTCGTTGAATTATTGACAGTATCACCATGATTCCAAAAATACACTACACAACATAGCATTCGCTCACAGGAAAAAGATATCAATTAAAATAAAATCAGTCCCCCCTAAACAGCAGAAAATGGCGCCGATTCCCATCAACCAACGCGCGGTCTCCAATGTAACATGGTCCAATGATACTCCCCAGCTGGGACCGTCCGGAATAGCAGCTCTAGTGCAAGCACCAGAGCCGCTAAAATGGACGTATTCGAACGAGAGAAGTCGCTCTTCGTCCAGAGGCAGAGACAAGAGACCCTCAACAGCGGACCGATTATTGAAACTGATAGACAAAGCAATAGACAAAGACGACAAAAGGGATTTGGAGGGATCCTATTGGTGGAAACGGGTGGTTGCAATGGACAAAGGAGGTAGGTAATAGACTAACTAACGGCAACCCACGAGAGACCCGACAGTTAGTCTATCATTTTCCCCCTTAGTCTATGAGAACCAACTATGTCAACCAATAGGATCGCTCCATACTCCCTATGTCATCTTTGTCTATCGCTTTGTCTATCAGTTTCAATAATCGCCCCGCAGGCCTCTTGGCGACAGGTGGGAGCTTTTACTTTCGGGGACTCAACAATTCCTTGTTGCAATTACACTCCCAATTACATACAAGGGAGCAACAGTCATCACTCTTATTCCGGCTATTGATCTACCTACACGGTGGTTGCGCGTGGTTGATGAGCTTCAGGTGACGTCATAAGCCAAACAAGTTTCCCAAACCGCGGCTTGTTTGCAAAATGAAGCTGCCAACACGTTGTTAACCATCGACCAAGTAGTCAGGTCAATTGAATGCTGAAGTCCCGAATGTGAAAGCTTCCACCATTGCCAAAGATACCAAAGGAGGGTCTCTTGTCCCTGTCCAGGAAAAAGAGGGCCGCCTCTATTATTACTATCATAGTAATGGTGAAGCTTTTACTTTCGGGACCTCAACATTCAATTGTTGACCTACCTACCAGGTGGATGTTGAACTGTTGAACAACGTGTTGGGTATATATCGATTCGCAAACACACCGAAGTTTGGTTCATTACGTCACCCAAAGCTTATCATCCACCTAATAGGTATAAGGACTGTTGCTACCTCACAATATCTACAAGAAAGAAAGAAAGAAAGAAGAAAGTGAAGAAAGTGTGGGAAGTGAAGTATAAGAAAGTGTTGAATCCCCGAAAGTAAAAGTTTCAACCTGACGTCGAGAGGCCAGTGAATGGTCTCTTGTCTTCGACCACGTCGAGGAACACGTGATAGAACTTTTCTGTCTTCCAATATGATATAATTGCATATCCACAAAATCAAGTAGAATGTGAACTTCTCTCGGTTGACTCAGAGACTTAAACGCTAAGTGAGAAAGTTGCCTGAGGCGAAACGCGTGATACAACTGTATCGACTTCCAAGTAGGTAAAATTGCATATCCACGAAATAAAGGAGAATGTGAACTCTTTTCGGCTAACTCAGAGACTTAAACGCTGAGTAAGCGAGATAATTTTTGCCGTATGAGGTATGTTTTCCGGTCTGCCTTGAAAATTGAAGGCGCAATATATCAGTTGGTTAGTTGGTATCAGTTGGTACCGTATTTTTTATGATCCCCGCTGCGGTGACTCTACTTCCGTTAAATTTTCCGCCAGAAAATACTGCATTAAGGAAACCAGTCTGCAAGAGTATAACTTTTACTTCCACACAGCTTTTTCACCCCCTGATCTCGGCGGGATTTGTTCGCGGAGTGGGATGTGGAGCTGCGAGTGCCATGACAGAGGAGGACGCCACTATTCTGCCGCGCTATGGGAAAACGCCGTAAGAGTCTTCAGACGTTGCCAAATTTCCTTAAATAAAATTCGAAATCTCAGAAACACTTGTGAGTATTTTATCGTCCAATTTGGATAGAATTTTCTTTGCAATGTGATCTGAAATATTTGAAAATTCCAGGGAAACATATGCATAACTTTTCTCAAAAATGAATATGAAATGGGAGAAATTCGGCAACGTCTAACTGTTAATACAGTGTTTCTGCCGTGTATAGTATTCTGCCGTGTTAAGGAAGAACGCCGTATGCCGAACGCCGTCGTGCTTCGAGAGTTGCCAAATTTCCTTTGATAAACTGTCTATTTTTGAGAAAAGTCATGAATATTTTTCCTTTAAATTTTCAGAATCTTTAAACAAAATTTTGAACTGAATTATCTGAAAAATTGGGAGGGAAATATTCATAAATTTACCAGGAAATTCGTGTTTTATGAAAGAAAATTTGGCAACGCCTGAAGGTTCATACGGCGTTTTTCCTTAGCACGGGAGTATTAATGAGCTCTGAAGTGACTGCGTCAGCGTGGACCCGATCCCGATGTCTGATCCCGATTCCCTATGCACCATCTGCAAGTCAGTGCGAGGTGCGTCCGAGTCGGAATCTGTCAGCTCCGTGTCAGAACATTCTCACCTGGGATCATGTGAACACCTCATCGGCACCGAGACTAAACTTTCAAATATTGAATCTGTCCGATCGGCTCCCCCTATTTCTCCTCCGGCTACCACAGGGATGCCAGGTTTCCTTTGAACTCGTTTTCAAGAATTCGTGAAGAGTCCTCACAAGAGTTGGAAGGAATGACACATTTTAAAAACGACGTATGACCGATTAGTTTCCTATTCTGCCCTGCTAAGAGATCTCATACAGGGTTGGGTAAGGGGGCTGCCTTATGAGCCTTTAGATGCTAGCAAATTTCCTCCGTTAAAAAACGAATTTCCAGAAAAATCTTTGAAAATTTTTCCTCCAATTATTCAGAGAATTTTATTCACCATCAGCTCTAACTTATCTGCAAAGTTCAAAAGAAAATAATCATAACTCTCCTTGCAATGCAACGAACTTATTGAGGGAAATTTGACAACTCTCGAATGTTTATACAGCGATTCTCCTTAATACGACGTATTGCAGATAGGTGTTTTTATGGATGAGCCAGATATTGTTGTCTCTCATTACAAAATGCAGTCCATTCAACCCTTGCTCAAAACGCGCCGTGGTGCATTATAGTTAACTTGAAATATAACCATAAAACTTAAGCTCTATTAAATTTTCAAAAATCATCATTCTCTATCTTGATGCCCTTCATTGACCCTACAATCCCCAATTTCACTTATTGTTTTATGTTTTTTTTTTCTGTTTCAGGTAAGAAAATAAAAATTCTCAAAACATCACGATATTGCGGTGAGTCACCTGATAACCGGTATTCATATCTACTAAAATATTGTGTGGGAGCACACTAAAAACCACTCAAAAAAATTAACCGCACGTTTTGATTAATTTGCGTACTGTTCCCCATATTAACTTATCAAGTTTTTCGGGGTGCGTAAACTACCAAAACAATTTTACAGAGCGAACCGCCCTCCTACCAGGTGTCCGACGTCATTTCTTCGTCCCTCTGACGTAAGGGTGTATCTCAATTTTCACATGAGCCCCTGAAATCATTGACTTATACGGACAACAGGGCGCAATTGGAAATTAAGATAGGCCCTCACATAAGAGGAATTACGGTTTATGGACGACTTCCAGTCTAAAAACGCTTCTTTGACCCGTACAACTGACCCATTTCTCAAAACATCCCGTAGCAGGAAACGGAAGGGAAGGGGGGCGGGGGTCCCGATTCCGCGAGCGTGATCGATCCGTTTGTTTGTTCGTTCGATCGGAGCGCGAACGATCGTGCCTCACCTCCGGAACATTTCCGAGCAAAAACCACGAATCTTCACGGCGTCTACCTCGAAGATACGCGGTTTTACCCTGCTATCGGTGATGGGGACCCACGGCGTCTTCTGCCGTGTCGAGGAGGAACCACGTAACTGCGTTGGGGATCCTATGTACATACGTGGTTTTTAGTTTAACATTGGCGTCCTGGGGGGCGGCGATCCGTGGCCTTTGACACCGACGCCCAGCGCTTAATTAGACGTAATCGCGGTCCTGCTCCTTGATTGTCCGAAACCGATGAATATCGATGATCGATAAATAGCATTACTAAGACGGGGGAATCGATTTAAATAATTCGATAACGATTCGATAGTCGATCCGCACGACGATTTTTGGTGAAACGACTTGAGTGTTCTGTCGCTGGGTGCGCGCGCCTGTCGTTTTCGGTCAGTTGCGCACGGCTCATCTTCATGTTTAATGACTCATCGCTCGACCGCGTTCGGCGGAATAACTGGACCAAAAAGTGACACCCCCCCCCCCCTTAGGGCACCTGCCCCCCACCCGACCCTCTCCGCGGGGAAAGCACCGAGACTCGTTCCGGGCTGATTGAGTAAATTTTGGAGGTGTGGTTCCGAATGCTCTCCTTCTGGTGAATAATTACGCAGTGCGTGGTGGATCATCGCGAGAAGGGGCCTTTCAAAAATGTGCGTAAAATTATTTTGGGGGTGCTAATTGGAGAGGGGAGGGAGGATTTGCATCCCTTTCTCCCGCATTTGAAATTGGATCTTTTTTTGCGAATACATTTTTCTGAAGGTAAATAAGGTGTTAGTACAAAACTCTCATTAAAAACGCGAAAAATTAAGTTCTAAGAAACCGAGAAATAAGCAGTTCAAACAGCGCAACTTTTCTGCAAATTTAAAACGCCCCGGGTTTCGCGCCGAACCAAACGATGTCATCCGGCACCAATCAGAAGCAAGCACGGGTTTCTGCAACTTCCGTCAAATTTCTCTCTTCTCCTCTAATATAAAAACAATAGGGTATTCAGTCGAAACTATATCTTTAGATTAAAAGAATCGAATCTCATTCATGCCATTTGTAGCAAACAAGCAACATTTCCACATTGAATTAAGTTTCATTTTAAGATAAATTAGTGGAAATGAGGGGAGATAGCAATTTGGCTGCCGCAGTAGATCACCTCCATCATTTCCTTACCATTCTGGCGTGTTTGTTTCTTCGAGTCTTTGGACTTTTTAAAAGCGGGCTTTTCTGGGATTTGGACACCCAAAATACGCAAGTAATCACCTCGTAATATACACACTTAGTACTTATAAAATATTAAATAAAAAACACAAGGTTTAGTAACTCATTGAAACACCTTTAATTAACCACAGAACTACGAAGATAAGTCTCACGCGAGATCACCCACCTTGTAAACGATACGTAGCAACAAAGGATTAACACGTGACAACATATATTTTATTCTCTATGAGGATGAAACTTAAAACCCTATAATCGACGAGCAATTAATGCGACAAGGGTAGAAGCAGTTTATTTCTGCCTTTTTCAAGGGAACAAACAGCTACCGACACGCTGTATGAACCTGGTATGTTGTAACCGAACACCCTCAACTTAAGAATTAAATCGGGTCTAAAAGGATTAAAATCACCACGCGACGCTTCGATTGAGACATAAAAATCATTCGGAGGATTTCAAAGGAGATAGAACTTGCTCCCAACCGATGCACAGTAGTTAGAGCTCCGGGAACTCCGGATAATGTCTCTCTCTCTCGGTTCAAAAATTGTATGAATAGTATAGATTTCACTTTCGATCTTCGACAAAGCGGCTGTCTAAACGCAGGTTGTTTCTTTTGTGGTAGCATTTTGAAACTTGAGGGTATACAAAACTTCTGTTCTTTTGACAGGGATCGCAATGTAGCACCCACGCAATTGGAGAATTTGCACGCAAAAGTTGAATTGCTCTATCTAAGAGTGCTTCGTGAGCTGAGTTCGCAGTATTTTTTAGAATTTTTTCAAAAATGGAAAATTGGAGAAAACTAGATTTAAAAGTGAGGAAGAGTGCCGCGTTGTGATGTCATCTGGTGGCATTAGTATTTAGGATATCAGGGCAGGATTTACCTTCTTGCCGCCATTGGGCCGCCCGTATTTTGCCGCCCCCTTCTCATTCGTTTTGAAACATCAATAAAAACCATCAAGTGAACAGGCCAGCGGAGGAAGGATGCAGAAGCTGCGTTTACTTGTGTTGGACACATTTTTTGGGAAAGCCCTGTCAACACTACTAGCAAAAGTTCACGGAACTTTGGGCGAAAGTCAAGTTCCGTAAACCCATCTCTGTGTGGACAAGGCCTTCCATTCATAGACATGAGCGAAAAAATTATGAAAGAACAAACGTACATGTAGTTTGATGATTTTAACTTCCGCCGCCGCACCGCGCAGACTGCACTGTGTTTGGCGCAATGCGTGAAGTATTCCGACAGTCTTGTAGGCGCTAAGCGTTTCACGCTGACCGTACTGTCTTTGGCGCAATGCGTGAGGTATTCATGCATTCTTTTAGGCGCTATCCGTTTCACGCTGACTGCAGTGACCGCACTGTGTTTGATGCAATGCGTGAAGTATTCGTGCAGTCTTGTAGGCGCTAATATGTGTTACATGCCGACCGCCGCGCCAAGGCCTTCTCCTATTCATCTCAAGTCCTCGTCATCATACCTCTCTAAGTCGCGCCGTTCCAGGTCAAATTGCGTGCTCGGTTTCTCTCTTAACTCGACTAATTAAAGGTGCTGTCTCTTGTATCACTGAAAGACGACAAAATTAGAAATTACTATACTCTCAGGAAATGAGAGATTTTGTTGCCTCTTCTCGTTTGTAATTTTTTTTTCTAAATTCGA
This sequence comes from Bemisia tabaci, assembly GCF_918797505.1. Taxonomy (NCBI): domain Eukaryota; kingdom Metazoa; phylum Arthropoda; class Insecta; order Hemiptera; family Aleyrodidae; genus Bemisia; species Bemisia tabaci. The sequence continues at coordinate 16,511,369 of NC_092800.1, forward strand.
TTTTTTTTATATCTACATTTAAAAAAATTGCAAAATTTGCCACCCCCTAGATTTGCCGCCATAGGCCGCGGCCCATGTGGTCATCCCCTTAATCCGGCCCTGTAGGATATTAGGTTATTTTGCCATATTTCCTCAAATAATTGCTCAATTCAGAAACCGAGAAAATGGAGAATTTGCAGGTGTCTAAGATTTGATGGGTTTCTCGTTTGAGTGGGAGCTACTCAGTGAACTGAATTTAGGGATAGTCTTGGTACATAAATTGAACAATTATTAGAGGAAATACGACAAAGTTATGTAACTTGCTGAAATACATGTGTTTAAATGGGTAACGCCGCTAGATGACGGTACTAGATAGTGCATTTTCTCACTTTTAAATATTTTATCATACTATTTCCCGTAACAGAAAAAAATTATAAAAAATTCTGCGAAACCAGTTTTTTAAGCACACTCAGATGGAAAAATAAAACTTTTGCGCGCAAATTCTCCATTGTTATTTCAGTATCATTGAAATATGTTGTCACTGCTCCAAAACGCCAAGCGACGCAGAGTGGATCAAGTCTGAGGGTGAGATCGGACATGAATTGGACGTATTTCTATGAAACGGAACTATGTGCATTATGACGTGCGCCCTATTATCCGCATATTCTTATGGGTCTCAAGGCTCATGTCTTAATGCACACAGTTCCGTTTGATAGAAATACGTTCAATTTTACATTTAAAACTGCAAATTTCCACCTTCATTTCCTTAAATTTTAAATGAGGAGTGCTTCTTAAAACCACTTTTACGAGAAAACCAATGGAGATGTCGCATGTGTGAGAAATTTGCGATTTGACTGTTGATTTTTATGTGAAAGTTAGCGAGAAACACGATGAAGCCACTGGTTTTCTCTGAAATCAACTCCCAAGCTCAAAAAAAGCTCTCAAGTTGAGGCCAAAATGGTGGGGATATCCCACCCTACCCTGAGAGTCCACCTCTACATCAAGATAAACTCTCTATGCAAAGATAGAAAGCAAATACATTGACAGGGCTGCCATTTTATTGGCGCGTATACGTAGTATACCGCCTTTGCGATCGTTTCGAACCCTGCTCGATACAATAACCGAGTCCCTTAGTTCCTTACCGAAAAGTGACTACCGCGAACTTTTGAGATTTTCCAAAGCGTGTAAAAAGTTTATTTATCCATCAATAATTATGATTTAAAGTTGTTTCTCATTCTGGGGGTCGCTAGTTTATGTGCAGTGAATACCAAGAGTCTACGTTACTTGGTTTTTTTAAAAAAAGCCTAAGAATGCGACGCGCTGATTTAAAATATGCATATATAAGCAGAATCAAGCGAATTGATTCGAGATGGGCTGAGCAGGTCGGCACTCTCGGAATGAGAATCTAACTCTCCGTTTTGTTCAAAACGTTGCTTTGACAGATCTGTAACCTCGGTTATACTTTTCAAAAGTTGGTACCCCGTGCTCTGAAAAACCCAAATAAGCCAAGTTCGTGTAACTATGGTGTCATTGCCTCGACCGGGCTGTGCTGTGTTGCCAATTGTTGGAGGATAGGTTACTTGCCCGGTGGTGGCTACGCCACTCATGATAGTGCAATCTGTGTAAGTGCAATCTGTGATGAGCCTCGAGACTCATTAGACCATTAGCTAAACGTGGCTCATACAGGAATCCACTTACCCTCTCTTCCCACGCTCCTGATCACTGCGTCGGCGTCTCGACGAACAATAACTAATGACGGTCGCCAAGCGAGGACGGGATCCTCAGCCCCTCTCCCAATTACTTACGCTTCATTAACCATTTCACCGTCACGCTAGGATTCGTCCAATTTTAAAAAAAAAATTGTTTCGCGAGTTTTTAGCAATTTTTTCCTTACTTTCCGTTAAAACACGAATTAAAAGAGGTCTCATTCATAAAAATCGGCCAATTAGAAGAGAAGTTACAGTATTCGAAATCCGAAGAAATCAACAAAACTTCTCCAAACAAAAAATAAAATGAAGGGGGAAAAAAGAAATGTATAAATTACAATTTAATATGATTGACCTCAGAATTTGACAAGCAATTCAATTATAAAAGGAGAAAAAATTGAGTGAAATTACAAAAAATTAGCCTCTTGCAAGGGGCTTTCTTGTATGAGTTTTGACCTGAAGACAAGTAAATCCCGTTATATTATTAAACGAAATTGACTCCACAGTTTAATGCCTTAGTTTCTTGAATACGATTATTTTAAGCACTCGAAAATTTATACCAGCAATTTTACCCATGGGGTGATTTCCTGAGAGCTGATAATATCACGAATTTCTCATAGAGCCCTTCAAAAATGGCTTGCTTTTTGGGCAGCCGATTCGGCCATCAAACCGGTGTTTAAATGGAAGCTGATAATAACACAAAGCTCTGAGAAAAATTTTGAGATGAGTATAGGAACGGTTTGTAAATTACGAGGAGAGGCGGGCATTCTGTTCAGCATATCGATACATAAGTATTTTCACACGTAGAATTTAATTTTCACGTCAGGGAGTCGACATATTTGATTTTTTTATTTTATACGGAAAATTTATGGTTTTTCGGGATTGAAATTACTTACAATTGTTTCATGAAAATGAAATGCACCCAAAATGACTATAGCATTTTGACTTTCACATACGTGCACTCACTAAATTGATTGGTAAATTCAAAGAGTGGGTACATCGACCTGGTATATCAAGTTTCTGCGATTTTTTACGGCAAATCGGTAGATTTTCGGGATGTGGATTGCTTACTTTCAATTCATGAATGAATAAAGCATGGGCATGGTTGAGCTTCTTTGCATGAAAAGACGTTTAAAATAACAAAATCAAGACATATTTAAGACAATGGACCACTAGACAAGGTACGATTTTAGGCATTCTGATACATGTTTCTTGACCAGAATTTCACGTAAAACACGATTTGCGCAACGAAAATTACCGAAATCAACTCCTAACAAAGATTTTAACGTTTTTATTTCACATGGGTTACGAGGGAATTTGAACTGCCCGCTCATAAGAAACTCAAAGCTCTTCATGAGTCAAATCGTGCACTACAACGGTTTCAGCAAGCTTCTCAATCGAGCAATGTTCATTTCACATCATGTGTTGTTCAAACTATAAACAACTTGCTACAGCTGAATCAAAGCGTCAAGATTGAGGTTGCCAGATTTTTATATTGCAGAAACTGTCATAATAACGTTTAGCGCGCGATGTGAGTCACGTAGAGCATTGAGTTTTCATGAGCGGGTGGTTTGAATTCATGTATCACGAATCATTAAATATCTACGTAAGGAGTTGATTTCGATAATTTTCGTTGTGCGCATCGTGTTCTACGAGAAATTTTGGTTGTAAAACATGTATCAGAACGCTAAAATTCGTACCTTGTCTACTGGTCCATTGCATTTATATCGAGTCAATTTCTTTTCAATAATATAACGGGATTTATAATACCGGTGATTTGGGTATTTTAGCCCCAAAATACCTTTAAATCGACTTTATCTTCTAGGAGTTCGACAGAATTTTTCCTTTCTTCGCTTAAATTTTTCCGTAGCACTTTTCTTCAAGAATCTGCAAAGATTTTGCTTGAGGCAGATCAAAAAACTTAAATTTGTTCGAATAGCTTTCTAGATTCACAATACCGGTCTCGTGAAGGTGCGTCGTTGACCTTGCAGTGTTGGATCGTGAATTCTCTTGTTGTGCTGCTTGCCTTTTTGAAATCTCTGTAAATGAAAACTAAAGGGGTTGATATGTGCGAGTTAATGACGCGCCTTATCAAACATGTGTTGGAGTTCACTGCTTGTTTGGAGACTCCAAAACTAAAACACGGCAACCCTCCTAATGTATTTGCTCCCTATCTTTGCATGGAGAGCTTGTCTTGATTTAGACGTGGACTCTCAGGGTAGGGTGGGATATCCCCTCCATTTTGGCCTCAACCTGAGAGCTTTTTTTGAGCTTGGGAGTTGATTTCAGAGGAAACCAGTGGCACCATCGTGTTTCTCGCGAACTTTTACGTAAGAATCAACAGTTAAATCGCAAATTCCTTACACATGCTACATCTCCATTGGACCATTTTAAAAACCTCAACACTTTGAAATAACGGAGTTATTAGCTTTGAAAGTTCCAAAATTTTGTCCGACTTCTCTCGTTGACTCGATCCCCTGTGCGACGGATCCTCCGAGCGAAGGACCACGATTCGATGATGAAGTCGAATCACCGAAGATGCGATCGGAGAACAATGGGCGGCGCGCGCGTGGAAAAGTCTAAATCGGCCCGATGAAACCATCCATCCCATCACACCTGGCGAAAAGCACCCAAGCTCAACGGAAAACCTATTCAGATACGCGGTTCTCGGCGGGCGTGGCAGGGCTCCGATATCATCGAGGAATATCTCAATAGCGCACCGGCACCGGTACCGGTAAGCGAGCTTGGGAGGTGTCCGCCCGTGCAGTGACTTTTAACCCGAGCCGAGCCGCGGGATCCCGGAATATATTAATTTTTAATTCCCGGATTATTTTACCCGTTTCCCGGCCGTGGATCCCGGGTTTGTTGTGACGCGCCCAGCGAGCGTGTGCCAAAACAGGCTTCGGTGTTCGCTTCTTGTGGTCCTGCGTTGCCGTTCGACGTCTAGTGCTTTAGAGTACTTAAATACGGTAGAGTATTACCATCTCTGTGCCGCTCTGTGATTGGTTCGTCAGTTTCAGGCTATCACGGAGCTCCAAGGTTGGTCCAATGTAAACAAACCGACCCAGAAGAACACGTAGTATCGGCTGAGAATTTAATGATAAAATCACATTCAAAGGTTAATCTCGACAAAAATGTCCATCAAATCTCGATCCGAACTCAATTCAGAAGTTGGATGTAAGAAAAATGTCCAGTACACCAGGAACTTTGTAGAACTTTTCTGTCATCTTGTATGTTTCCTCGACTCTGAAAGGACTTAATGTTAGAACAAGGTATTACGCCTGATTTTAGAGATTCCCAGAAGTGCAAAATCGGTCATCCAGTCGTACGTTTCCTTGATCAGCTTGGGACTTTTAAACTACTCCATAATATAACATTGTATTTCACCTAATTATAGAGATTCCTAGGAGTGCAAAAACGGTCTTCCAGTTGTGCGTTTCACGCAATATAATGTGTGACTTTTAAACGACTTTATAATAGAACGTTGATGTATTTCACCTGATTTGACAGATTCCTAGGGGTGCAAAACCGGCCATCCGGTCATACGTTCCATGCGATACGTGACTTTGAAACGAATCCATGCAACAGAGATGTATTTTACGGATTTAGGAGATTTCTATGGCTACGAATTCGGCTATCTGGCAATGCGTTTCTCGCGGTATGATTCGTTACTTTAAATCCACTCCGAGCTACAACGACGTATTTTACTTCATTTTGGAGATTTCTGGGTGTGCAAAAATGGCCATCCGTTGGTTCATGCAATATGATTTGTGACTTTGCAACGACTCTATGCTAGAACAGTGGCTTTTACATCATTTTAGAGATTCCTGGGGCTGCAAAGCCGGACATCCAGCCGAACGTTTCGCACGATATTTTGTGACTTTTAAACAACTTCATGCTACAGCGATGTATTTTACGCGACTTCGGAGAATCCTAGGGATGCAAAACCGACCATATGACTGTCACTAAGCATGGGACGTCTTCGATGACAATTTTGAAAATCATGATTTGTGTGGTTATGAAGAATCACCCTCTGCTGGGAGAGGCAACTTGGGACTCACGCCCTCTTTTTTTTTCGAAGCAGATATTCAAATGTTAAAAAAACAGACGAATGTTAGAAAAAGTATTATCTGAGCCGGAACAGTTCGGCTTTCAGTATGAACCGAACTTTTTTCCCGTGCACTTTCTTCGTAAACGCTTAATGGTATACACGGTATGATGTGTCTCCGCTCACGGCTATTGGTGCTCAATATGATCGATTGAAATCATGAAATGAACAGCAAAAACGAGCCAACGATCGAAAGCCATATTTTACGAACGGTCAGTTCAGCAAAGAGCAACATTACATTCCATCGGAACAGATTATTTGTGACCTGTGGCGGAGTTGGGGGGGGGGGGGTGTCTGATCAGGTGAATGCTGTCATCAATGCTCCTCAGTTTCAGCAAACACGACAGGAGCAACATGAATAGCACTCTACGTCACACCGGTTCATCATAAATCATCCTCCCGTTCCGAATTGAGGTTAGGGTTGAACCTAGGAGAGGGAGGGGGTGGTTGGCGAGCCACCCCAATCGACACCATTAAAGGGTTTCGCCGGCGAAAACAGCGAGCGGCTATGACGTTGTAAAACCTTGCGCTGATGCCATTCTGGACGAGGTGGTTTGTGCACTGGAAAAAAAACACATTGGATCTAGAGTTCAGACTTTCGAAAACATTGACAAGAAAAAGGACTCTTGATTCAATCAGATTTAAGCTTAAATCAAAAGGAAATCCGCTCACATTAAGAGGTTTGGTTCTTGATATAAGCTTAAATCTGATTGAATCAAGAGTATTTTTTCTCGTCGATGTTTTTAAGAGTCTGGACTCTATATCCAATGTGTTTTTTTCTTCTTTTTTTTTCTAGTGAACAATGTATTCAGTTACCTACATCTCTTGCGTGCAACAGACCCATTGAGAGAATGGGGAATTTGGACTAAGTTCATTCTCCATCAGGGAACCACTGTTTTGGACAAATTGGAGTGCCTAGGCAGGGAGAGTAAGGAAATTTCCGTGATTTTGAGGTTAGGTCATGGAGCTTTTACGGAGACAAGAGACTCTCCGCTGCTGGTATCTTGACGTGCGGGGTCGAGATGGCCTCATTATCAGCCGGCAGCGAACACAGGTCACAAGGATCTCTGAAGTTTTCGGACTGCGCATCCGAAAACTTGAAGTCCAGCAGCTGCCGAAGTTTGGGTCACGCATCCGAAGTGCTTTCGTACTAACGTTGACACTATAGAAGTTCGGATGCTTGGTCTGGACCGTGTATCCGAAAACTTGAGGTCCAGCTGCCGAAGTTAGGCCACGCATCTGAAGTGCTTTGGTACTTTCGTTGACAACATAGAAGTACGGATGCCCGATCTGAAAACTTCAGAGTTCCATATAATCTGAACTTCGGGTCCCACGCACGAAGTTTTTTCCTCCTCTCGGAGTTGCTTCTTTTTTGTGTGGGTTTTTCTCGAAGGGAATCGTCCAAAACTAAACATTTTGCACCGTATAGGAAATTGTTAATGCGAGATTTCTACCATAGTTCGTCTTTAAAAACGTAGCCTTCCACCTATTCGACAACACCGTAAATCATGACACCTAAGAATATTAATCGTTCGCGGTTGGTGTGCAGAGGCGTGGTGGCGGGAAGGGAGGGGGGTTAGGCAAATGCGGGCACCGTGGGACCTCCGTGCTAATGGTGCACCGGATTCGGGTGCAAGGTGAGCTGCCGTGCTCGGGAAAAACGCCGTATGAACCTTCAGGCGTTGCCAAATTTCCTTTGATAAAACGCAAATTTCCTGGTAAATTTATGAATATTTTTCTCCTAATTTTTCCGACAGTTTAGTTCGCAATTTTACCCAATGAGTCTGAAAATTTAAAAAAAATATTTTCATAACTTCCCCAAAAACTAAACATTTTATCAAAGGAACTTTGGCAACTCTCGAATTTTCTCACGGCGTTCTTCCTTAGCACGGCAGTAAGGAAGGCTGGACCTTGGATTCTGCGCTGGTGCTGGAGGTCCCGCTAGGAAAAAGGCCCTGGATTTGAAAAACTCGCTCCGGCAAATCGGTCCAGGTTTCATTTGGTAGTCGCACAACCGCAAATGACCTTATTTTCACAAACCAAAATCAAAAAGCAGCTGTCGATCAGGGTCTTTTTTAACCCTAGTACGGGCCTGTTGCCAACTTCAGCTAGAGAAAAAAGAAAAGTTGATTCTCAGAGAAAATGGCACAAAAGAAAGAAAGTCAAACCTGAAAGCTGGAGCTTTTCTGCATAACGCCACCGAGGGAACGTTACCGTAGAGGATTTTGGGAAATAATTACTTTTTTCAAAAATATGTAAGCAGGAGGCTAATTAGGCATTTTGTCAAATATGCCTCGACATATACTCGAATTTTGAAGTCGCACCAAGTTTTGCATACTTCTGATTATTTGTGTTCTTCGAAAAATAAAATTCATCAAATTGCCAATGGGTCTGTTGCAACCTTCTGCTAGAGCAAGAAGTAGAGTTTTTGCAGATAGCGAAAGGCTCAAAAATCACGATGAGCACATCAGAATAGTCTGGAATACACTCCTAACCTCACAATCTGCTTAAAAATTATAGAGGATGTTCTTTATTCAATCATCAGAATTGACCATTGAGCCTCGGAATCTGTTTGCCAACGCTAATCGCACCTCCAAATTTGCACATCATTTTTTAACCGAGCGGGTTTCGTTTGGCAAATACCCGCCCCTGCTGCCTCCCTCAGGATTCGCGAACTGGGGAATCAATTAAGTTCAGAACCGGTGAGGAGAGGATGTCCCTTTGATCCGGCGATCCAGACCATTTGGACCGCGTTGAGCAGAAAGGACACAAGCCACATCAGTTATTAACCAATTTAAGTGGGCAATTTAATACTTTACCAGAGAACGTTTATGCGGATTCCTCAAAAAAATTTAAGGAATTTGCTTTGTACTACGCAAAAAGTTCACCTCAATTTCCACATAATTTTGCACAACCGTTTTCATGCAAAAATTTAAATTGACCAGTTAAATTTGGCAACAGCTGATGTGGCTTGGCTCCTTTCTGCTTAACGCGGTCCGACTCTCGCCGCTCGACTGCTCGATGGTCATTCGATGATTAATGAACTACATTTTGCAAGAGGAACTACTATTTCCGAGAGCTCATTTTAAGAACAACGTATGTGCCGTCAGCTTTATTGTGCAGATAGGCGCTTCTATGAGTGAACCAAACTTGGCGGTTTTTTTGTGCAAAATTCAGTCCTAATGAAGAGTGGGAATTCAAAATATTTTAGGCATCATCAGGTGTTGCTAAGATAGTGGATAGTGTTCCCTTTCGTGAAAGGCAGTGGCGATTTTGTAAGTTGGCAACACTGTTTTTCCTCCATTTAAATCGATTAAAAGTATCGATTTTAGGTGAGGAGTCGATTATTTTACGCACATTTAACGAGGAAAAACAGTCTTGCCACCTTCTAGAACCACCACTGATGAAAAGACCTTCAATATTGAAATTCTTGAAGTGGATTGCGCTGCTACTCTTAGTCTATTCGTTACTGTATCACATTCGCAGATCTGTTTGAAATGAGATTTTTGGCGGGCTGTAATGACGTAGTAAGGCGGGGGAAACGGCGTTTGCCGATTGGCGCCGGACCTCAGCTTCAGGTATCACCTTTCTACGTCAACTTGACTGTTAGGTTTTGGTCGGTCGAATTCTGATCAGCTTTTTCTCCCCTCAGAACTGATTTGTTGAACTTTTAATGGACTTTTTGAAACCCTCCCGAGAATCTATGTACCAATTTTGCAAACTGCAAAAATGTTTATCTCAGTTTCAGTGTTTCAAAATCTCCGCTCATAGTTTATTTTTTAAAAGGGCAACCAACCAACATCACGGGTTGCATTTTAATAGAATATTCATCTTAGAGTAAACAATTTTTGATTGAAAGTTTCACTATACTTTTTCTGTTGATCCCGTGACAAAATTAGAGGAATCTCTGATTAAAACTATGCAGGGTCACTCTCTTGAATTCAATCGTTTGATTCTATTTAGCAACAATCAAATGGAGTTACGCTCCTTCGCGCGGGAAAACGACATCTCGAGCAACACAAATTGCATAACCGCAAAAATGAAAGGAGACTGGATCCTCACACGCGTATGCAGTCATTCCATTGTTACGGTTTTGTTCCGAGCCGATGTAACAGAGGATCCCCATTGTGACGTCACGACACGACTAACAACGTCCATTTACCGTCGCCCGTCACCCGGAAGAAAAGTCCCGTGGGTGGAGGGAAGGCGCGGGGGGTCCCCGGGGAGACGGGGATTTCCACGGGCGACCTTGACCCGGTGAAGGGCGGGGGCGAGAGGCGCATTGTTCGGGGGCTCGGAAAAGGTCGGCTGGAACTTGCGCCGCACAGTGGATCGTGTCAATTCGAGAGGTCGGACTTGAAATTTTCGACTGAAACGTCGAATTTTGATGTTTAATTCGTTTAATTTTAAATTTCAAGGGGCGCTATCAGCAGAAAATTTCACTAGGAAACCAATGAAGCCGCTTTTAAGACCTCAAAGTTTTGTATAATCGGAGTTATAAGCGTTTAAAGTTCCCAAATTTTAATTAATTCCCCGAAGTTCCTCCTTTCGGTGAATCGCGTTCGCGAAACGACAGTCTCTTTCGCGAGCGTGCGGCACACAGTGGATCGAGTCAATTAGTGAGATCGGACATGAATTTTTTTTACGAAAACTGCAAATTTTGATGTTTATTTTGTCACTTTTTAAAGTTTAAGGGAAGTTTCTGAAAGAAATTTTTACGACAAAATCAATGGAAACACTTTCAGAACCTTAAAGTTTTGTATGAACGGAGTAATGAGCTTTTAAAGTTTCCAAATTTTGTCCGACCTCTCCTATTGACTGGACCCACCGTGCGGCGGCGAAACAAAGCGGCGCGCGAACAATACCGGCCGCTTTTTATCGGCGGATAGTTTTGTCAAGTGTTTTGACGCTTCCCGGCTCCCGGACTCCCATTGAAACGGCTTCAATGGCCGCCCGTCCCGGTCCGTCCCGTCCGGGCGTTCACCCCGAACAACGCGACGTCGGACGCGCCGTTACGTAAGGAGCCCCGCACAAAGGGACGCCGGGACAATGCGCCCGAGAGGGGGTTACCAGTGATAAGGTCAGCGTCGGAGCGGTGCGGGGGTGGGGGACGCCGAAGTGACCTTAAATCTGCGACTTTGTTGCCGAATCAAACGCGTTTGGCTAATTGAGTTAACGCAATGGAGATGTTGGATGTGTGAGGAATTTGCGATTTGACCATTGATTCGTAGGTAAAAGTTCACGAGAAACACGATGGTGCCACTGGTTTTCTCTGAAATCAACCCCCAAGCTCAAAAAAAGCTCTCAAAGTGAGGCCAAAATGGAGGGGATATCCCACCCTATCCTGAGAGTCCACCTCTACATCAAGACAAACTATCCATGCAAAGGTAGGGAGCAAATACAGTGACAGGCTGCCACTTTATTTGGGGACTCCAAAACTGAAAACATGACAACCCTGCTAATGTATTTGCTCCCTATCTTTGCATGGAAAGTTGGTCTTGATCTAGACGTGGACTCTCAGGATAGCGTGGGATATCCCCTCCATTTTGGCTTCGACTTGAGAGTTTTTTTCGAGCTTGGAAGTTGATTTCAGAGAAAACCAGTGGCACCATCGTGTTTCTCGCGAACTTTTACATAAGAATCAACAGTCAAATTGCAAATTCCTTTTACATCAACATTTTCATTCGTGAAAAGCAACTAGACGGATTAGACCGAAATTTGGCCTTGGGAACGCGCCACTGAAAAAAATGTTCAGTTGTAGGTACCAAAGTACGGTGTTCCATATCATCCCAAATAATTTGGTTCGTGTAACCGAACTTGTGCGGTAAAGTAAACGGACCAACTAAGTTTGGTCATATAATATATGAAAGTTCTGCATATTATGCAGAACTTTCGGTTACATGAATCGAAAGTTCACTTTGACAAACCGAATATTTGGGAAGATATGGAACACCGAACGTTCCGTTCACATAACCTATTGTTTTTTTCAGTGCCAGAAAATGCCTGATTATTTGCCCGGGAAGGTGGAAAAACATGTGGGAAGAGGTGAAGATTTGAAGGGTCAAGAGACTAAAGTAAATGGGAAAAAAGAGAAGGGTTTTAACTTTTGAAATTGGTGGGAAATTTTGTGAAAAGTCTAGGAAATTCAATGTTATCGCGAAAATTAGTTGTTTCCTGAGGAAACTGTCGGCCCAAAATCAGATCATTGGTATACTCATCGCTGAAGTCAACAGGACACCTGTTTATAACACCATCATGGCACCTGTCTGTGACGTCATCGAGGCACCGGTTCATGGCGTCAATAGGGTTACCTCCAAGAAATTCAAATTTTCTATGATATTTGTCAAATGTTATTCAACAGTTACTATATCTCCGTATTTTGAAGGAACAATTCGATGTGCACACCCCTTAGCGGACGTATCAACTTGTATTTTCCTGCATGTGTTCAATGGCTATTTACTTTCCCAGGAAATCTACTGTATCGGAAAACTGGGGATTGTGCAGATTTTTGGAGGGCGGTTTGGAAATACTGTAAAAGTACGGAAATTTCCCATGAAAATCCTGAATTTTTTGCACGCTACGTTTTTCAAGACAGCCTGGAAAGTACACGATCCCTTGCGCATCGGTTCTTACCACACTGTTTGCCAGATAGATCTGAGGGCCATCAATGAGCTTCAAGCTTCCTTGCTACGTCATTTTTGCCGCGATTTGTGCGTCAATTTCTTCCGCTGTTACCAAAAAACGAGTAAATTCTCCTGTTGAGAAAGCACTAAACTTTCCGGGAAAGCGCTGAAAAAGCTCCAATTTTCGCCTAACAGTTTTAGTAGAGCCACTTTTCCGGCGATAGCCGAGCTTTCCGAAAGCAAACGTCATCCGCCGAACCGGGGGGATGAAACCCGGGGAGCCCGCCGACAAAGGCGAAATCGAAGCGTCGACGATGTTGACACTGGCGGAGCCGGCATGAATGGCGGGCACGCGATGCTCCGCGCCGTAGTACGCACTCGGGGAGTAGAGCGCCATTCATTCAAATGGCTCATTCTTACGCGCGCACTACGACTCGACACAATGCGATATGAATTGAAAGAAATTTAGGGAGACTTACACTTGCACTTGCGACTCGCGCCTGGGCCGGGGAGGGGCGGGGGGGAGCCCTACTGACACAGTTCGGGCCCGGGCAACAAAGAGCTTTTCTTCTTCCCTATCTGTATCATTGTTGGCGGCGGACAAAGGCGTCTGCCTCCGCCGCCGCCGCGAGAGTGGAGTTGTCGGCCGTCGCTATTCAAGCTCCCGTCTGCCAGTGCCGGAATCTGGATCCCATTCAGCGACGCCGATTCACGACCGGGATCGCTGCACCGGCGACTACAAGTGCTATTCTTGCCGATTCCCATTGTGACTGCACTTGGGTGTCGATGGCATTGTTACCCCCTTCGCTTGCCCCCCCGCCCCGCTCGCGCGGGCCGGTGACCGTGGCCTTGACCCCGCGGGACTGCCTCAACCTCCGTTGCCAGCCCGTGACTCGGCTCCGTTACGGAGACCTCTCCGTGCCTAGAGTACCTAGAGCACCTGTATAGCAAGAGTATAGACAGATGTGAAACTCCGAAAATTCATGAGGCCTTCACCGATGCCTCCGCGAATAAAGTTAGGGCCCAGAAATGCAGCCAACCTCTGAATTTCAAATGTCCAGAGCGATTTAAAAATACAATTGTTACGAACCGTCGTTTATAAAGCATGTGATTGGCTTACTTTTTGCATAATTTTACTCATTTTTGCGAAAGAATGCTCATTTATGTACATTCTTGGCCATCTTGGTTAGAATTGAAATCTGTAGGCTGGCAGTGAAATTTAGTGTGTTAGAAGTTGCTCAGAAGGGTGGCTGCACTTTTGGGCCCTAAGCTCTCCATCAAGCGATCTGTCCATACTCTCGCTATAAAGGTACTCTAAGAGTACCTACAAAGGGAGAGTACGGAAATGTTGGTAGTTTGGAGATCATGTCATGGAGCTTTTTAGGGCTCGAGAGGAAGCCGAACTTTGAAATCCGATTATCCAGGAGCCTGATTGTTGAAATTTTGTGTTTGTCGGGTGGAAATGGATTAAACAGGTTAAATGGCGAAGCGTGATTGGTCGGCTGTGTCTTATCGTTGCTTTGTCGTGCTTTGTCGGGTGGAATGGACGACATACGGTCGGATACTCAAGAGGTGCCTTTATTTTGTCGTGCATTCCAATTGATAAATTACGACAAAGCAGCGATGAGACATAGCCGACCAATCACGCTTCACCATTTAACCTCTGTCATCAATATCCCCCCTCCCCCCGAGAAACACTAAATTTCAACAATCAGGCTGCTGAGTTAGTTATTATTACAAGTGGTACCACTTCCCTCCCGTCGTTTTGGAGCGCGTATTTGACTTAGTATTTGCATAAAGTTATTCATTTTTTGCGGAAGAACGCTCATTTATGTACTATCTTGGCCATCTTGGGTTTATATTGGAATCTGAAGATTCGCGGTAGACATTTTTTGTGTTAGAAGGCAGGCTGCCTTTTTGGGACCTAAAAGCTCCATATTTCGACATGTTCGTCCTCTCCCTCTATAAATTCTCTATCTGTAACTCCGCACCGTCAATAGGCTGTCATGGATTTGTATTATCCAATATGTAATATCCCATAGGACTGGTAACAAGTGTTAGGTCCAGGGCTGCTCAAGTTTTATGTCAGGTATCATGGTAACTAACGTTTGTCATGAATCTTTTAAATCCTTCAATTTTAAGGTTTAATCATTGATTTCTCTTGGTTAGTTACAAATGTGGCCCTCCACGAAAAAATAAAAATGGAAGTTTATTTCAAAAAAAAAAATTGAACCATAAATTTTTAAACAGACTCGAAATTATATTGGTTTGATCTATGTTGGAAGTCCAAAGAACGTAATTCTGAAGACCAGCTGTTTTTAACGCTAATCTGATCTGTTGAGGCACGAAATCGTCAGGTTATAAAGTAACTGTTGCACCCTATTGGCACAAAGCTAATTCGTTTGGAACTAAGAACACCCAGCATGGAGAGTTTTTAGTTGAAATCTCAAAATCCAATGTATCGACCCGACTCGACAAAATCTACTGAAAATTTTGCCTTCGCGAACTGAAGTCACTTTTCATGCGAAAGGTCACAAGTACGAGTATATTGAAAGAAAGGACAAATTATACAATTGAGTCTAATATCCTATCTTTCCACACAGTTTTTTTCAATGGGTTTAATAATAATACAAACATAGAAAATTTTCAGCACGCGTTTATCCGAACCGAAGTTTTCGTATAAAGATACGTTTTGTTGAAAAGAGGTTCTTCTCTTCAGTGTCACGATGCTCAACCCTTTGTACCGTAGGAGGCATTGTTGCAAGAGCCCTCAACAGCCTTACTTCCGCAGCCCCGTCGCACGGGCATCCTCGCGGAGGGACTCCCGTATAGCAGAAACCACTCATCCACCACTGATTCTCCATTCGACTTACGCGGTTCTACCTCAAGAGGTCGGATTAAGCCGCTGAAGGGACGGACGAAAGAACTCCTGAAAACCAAAAATGACTCATTCGCCCAGGGTTTCCCGCTGGAGATGCGCGGTTTTGTTCTTGGAGGGCGGATAATGCCCCTGATAGATAGTGCAGCGCTCTTATTTCCGGGAGTCGGCCGGAAATGACGTCACGGCCGGGGCAGCCCCGGTCGCGGGCCCGACAGAAAGCTCGAAAAAGCTCCCTACGAATTCAGATAAGCTCGCGCGCGGCGCATTTGACTAGTCTAGAGACGTGAGGGTGGGGGGTGGGGGGGTTGAGGAGGGGGGATAGTACGTGAAAGAATTTTCCCCCGATAACGTGCGTCCTTGGTCCCGATTTTCGCGAGTAGCTTTCGCGAGGGACATCTCTAAGTGCATGGCGGGTTCCTGGTTGCCGGACTGACTGCAATAATGTTCTACCAGGAAGAAAGTGGCGTGGTTTAGGAGGTGATGTTCTCGGATTCTATGCCGAGATTTTCTCTTGCACATAAATGCAAATTTAATGATTCTATAAGGAAGAAGAAGTGCTAACATCTAGGAGAAATTCGCTCGCATCAAGTAGGAACTTTCGGTCTACTCATTCAGAAAGAGGAACAACGGAAAAAGTGTGAGGGATCATCCCCTAAAATTTTGGCGCAATCCCAATTTGTTGGATGATATGTGCATTCTCATTTAATTGTGGTAGTATACTGCAACTCAAGTTGGGGTAGCATAGCAAAATTTGGGTTAGCAGTCTAATTTATTGGGGTATTGCCACAATCAAACTATTGGAAATGCGCCTACGTTTTTCCCGTGAACGGTTCATCAGATAAGGTGTGAATTAAAGCATTATGATACGTATTTTCTCATCAAAATTTTACAAAAGCACGATTTTCAGAACGAAAATCACTGAAAGAATTCTTTACAAAGTCATCAGCGTTTTTCGATGCATGAATTCAAATTTTCCGCTCATGAAGAAACCACAATAATGTTCCTGACCTAGGTCACAGCGCATATTAAACGTTACCAAGACAGTCTTGGCAGTGTGAAAATTTGAAAACCTCCATTTCAGCGCTGTAGCTTGGCAAGTGCACGTTGTTTACACTTTAAACAACACAGGCTATAGGGAGGGAACATTGCTTTTGGAGAAACCTGCCAAAACCGTTGCAGTCCGCGATGTGAATTATTTGCACTCTTGTTTTTCGTGTCCAAAACGTTAATATCTTAGTTGGAAGTTAATTTCAGTAATTTTCGTTGCGAAGCTTTCTCTACGTGAAATTTTAAAGCAGAAACATTAACCAGAATTCTTAAATTCGCACCCGGTCTAGGAGTCAATCTATGGCAAAGAGTGACCCTATCGGTGTGTTCTGTGTTACTCTGTGTCCTTCTGTGATCATTTTGTCAGCAACACAAGCTTTGATAGTTCCAGCTTTGACTTACCGTAGAATATCCACGACAGCCCCTGGACTTGGAACGGCATTGACCATCATAATCACTAAAAATTCTTTAAAAAATACAAATTTGGCAACGTCAGTGCATTCGCCATTGAGGTATTTCAGTCGAAGCGGTCAAAGGAGGATGCACGAGAACCACGATAAAGCTCTCGTCTTGGGGTCTCGGTTGCCGGAAGAAAAAATAAACGGATGGGTAAAGGGAAGTAAATAATGGTGGAGCTGCAAAGGAAGCGGGGGGGGGGGAAAGTGGGGAGGAAGAGCTGTTATCAATAGTGGTCATACTCGTGAGTATCGGTAGACCTGGGATCCAATAGAAAATGAAAGAAGCTTTTCTTTGAATAGTGTCTCAGAACGTTTTGAAGACGTTTTTTAAATACGATGTAGTGCCAGTTGTGACCTTTTATTGGTTGAGAAGCTGACATTTACTCTTCTTCTTCTGCTTCTTCATCTTCTTCTTCTTCATCTCCTTCTTATACCTCATCTTATATTTATTTTCCTTCGTATCTACCGAGGCGTTTTCACGTATGCGTCAGGGAGCCAGGAAGGAACTGCACCCCCAAAAAAATTTGAGAATTTTTCTCTCTCTCTCTCTTTCCTCATTATTTTTTAGCTCTTTGACGACCTAAATTTTTGTTTTTTGCCACAGTTCGCCTACCACTCTACTGATACAATTTTTCATAATTCACGCGGCTATCAACAGGTAATGTGACAGCCGCTAGATGAGCCTGCTCTATTCAAATTTTGGAAGTGTAAGCCAAGTTTTTTCAATGTTATGTGATGAAGATCCAAATGGGCCTGTTGCAAACTTCATCAAGAGCAGAGGAAGAGCTTTCTTATCTTAGAAAATGGCTCAAAATATCGATGAGCGTATCGAGAAAGTCTGAAATGCACTCCTAACTACACAATCTGTGCGTGAGAAATATTCATCTTTTTAAGCTTCTCGCTTCAAAAACTATACTGAGGGACAGGTGTACATTTCAGAAGAGGAGTTGTTCCATCCAACCCTTGCACTAATGTAAATCTAAACATGCTGGTTGATATAATCCCGTCTCGTTCATGTATTTTGGCGGGTTGGCGGTGGCCACGTTGCGTTGCGTAATGCGTCGCATCCTAGTGTGTAAGGGTTGGATGGAATGACCCCTCCTATGAAACGTTTGTTTACGAACCTGTGCCGTTGTATCATTTTGAAGCGAGATAAAAAACGCTGATTTCTTACGCAGATTGTGAAATTAAGAGTGAATTTCAGAAATTCAGACTTCCTCGATGCGCTCATATTGATTTTTGAGCCACATACACTAGAAGCAACTCTTCTTTTTGCTCTAGCTAAAGCTTGCAACAGGCCCTTTGACGATTTGGTAAATTTTTCCTTTCCAAGATCACAAATAATCAGAAGTATGCAAAATTTTGCTATAATATATTTTGCTAATAAAATTGAAGTATCTCGCTGGAAAAAAAGTCGCATGCAGAGTCCAGACTCTTAAAAACATTGACAAGAAATAAATACTCTTGATTCAATCGAACTTTTTGCTTGAATCAAAAGAAAATCCGCCTAAATCAAGAGGCTCGGCTCTTCGTTTCCAGGAAGAATTGGTTTGAATCAAGAAAATCTTTTCTTGTCAATGTTATTAAGAGTCTGGACTCTAGAACCAAGCTACTTTTTTTCCAGTGTACCGTCGGCATATTTGACAAAATGCCTGATTAGCCTCCTGCTTATATACTTCAAAGAAAGTAATCGTTTCCCAAAATCCTCCGAAGAAACAGTGCCTCATGGGCGTAGACGCATGCAGAAAAGCTCCAGCTTTCAGGTTCGACTTTCTCGCTTTCACCGCACCACCCACACCACCTCTCCCCCCCCCCCCGGCCCGGAGGAAAGGGTCGCTCCATCGACTCCCCTTCTTCTCGACTTCTTCCTCCCTTCTTTTTTCGGGGGGGGGGGGGGGGGGGCTGAGCTCCGCCGACAGCGGGGCGGCGTACCAGGCTGTCACCGGTACCGCGGTACCCGGGCCGGGGCCGAGGCCAGGTCCTCGTTCATCCATCTCCATCAAGGCGAGGCGACGGATTTCCATCCAGGCCGGGCCGAGCGGGGGTGGGCGACGCCATTTTTGTTTCACGGCGACGACGGCGGCGGCGGCGATGGTGGCGGGACGGGCGTCTTGCCGCTCGCCATATGACATCCATCACGCGGCATATTAATGAGCTTTCGACAGGAGCACCGCCGACGGCCGCGCTGTCGACTCAGGCCGCTATTCCAGAATTCGGGTCTCGAGTCCCGGAACAGCGGAACCTGGCCTCCTGGAAGTAAATAATTCGGTTATAGAGACTGATATTTGGAGTCCCTTCATTGAGAGTAAAGACAATGCGAATCCATTCTGATAGTTTCTCGTATTTTTGGCCTTCACAGTGTCACAAACGGAAATACATATTACATTTTCACCAAATGCAAACATTATAAAACTGGAATGGACCGGGGAATTGGAAGCACGACAAGGAACAAACGGAATGAGAGGGGGGGGGGGGGGAGACAGGAATATTGGAATGAGTTGATCAAAGAATACAAAACATGTCCGATTTGTTTAATCTTCATTCCCATAAGCCGCTTTGTCTCAACTCTCTCTATAAGGGGACTCTAATATTTCATTCATATGAAACATGAGAGTTTTTGGTATCGGCAACCAACATTTTCGTGCGCAAGTTGGCGATTATATACGATCATACGATTGTAGCCCCATGACGTCATGCGTTATGAATCAGCAGCGAGAATACTCTGCATAATACAGAGTCATGACGTCATCTTGGTTCTGTTGACTGGCGCATCTTATTTTTTTCGTTTTTATTCTTTGTCACCAAAGTTTTCCGTTATTCGAACCAACTTTCGTCGCAGAAAACTGTGAAGGTTCGTAGAAAATATAAATTTTAGTGTGTGAATGATAATTTCACTGAAAAAGTGATCGAATTTAAGAAGATATACTCATAAAGCGTGAGACGGAAATGTATCATGTATCAAGTAAAATCGATGCATACATCGAGAAATAAGTTGCTCTTTCCAAGCAAAAGTTTGTTTTTTTATTGGTTTTCCCATTTGATTCAAAGGAAAAAAAGAGTCAGGGCATTTTTTCTGAGGAGTGAATGCAAATGAGTTTTACCTCTTGACGCTCGTGTTTCTTGTCCCATTGCCGTGTCGTTCGTGAGGGTAGAAATAAATGGAACGGATGGATACAACTATTCGTGCTCAGTGAATGCACGTGTTGCATCACCAAAAATTGAAGGCGTATTAGTTTTTGCTAATATATTCCCGCATTTGCCGCGGAGAAGAAATTTCTCTTGTTTGTTGTTTCAACAATTATCGATCATGAGAGTCAGAAGAAACAGTGCAAATCCTCCTGTGTGTCCATTTAGTTTCAATTTGGCTTCTTTTATTTCTCACCCTTTTTTCTTTTTTTCTGTTGCAGGTATGTGGCTTCAAACGTTTGCCAATTAACGGTTTTTAAAGGTGGGCCTTCAGTGCACAATCATCGTAAGTAAAAACTCTTTTTGTCGTCGGTCTCTTATTTTTATTGACCTTCGTAATTCTCGCTCTTTTAATTCTAAAACGAAATTAAAATTCTAAAACATTATTCACTCTTTGAAAAAAGAACGTGCTTTAAGAAAGTCTTGAAAAGTCCGTAAATCTCGTTCAATTGTCTTTCAAAATTTTCAATTCTCTATGTGTGCTTGAGTTTTGATGTATTGCTCAAGTATATCGAAAACTTTGAGTTTTACATCGTTTGATCATATCATTCGGGGGTTTCGTTCGGGCATCGATCTCCGATTTTGATTTCGAAATTCTGTAAAAAAACCCGAAGTGTTTGTACCACTAATCTCACATTTCTATAGACTATTTTTATCTAAATGCGGTAAATTCATTGATATTTGGCAACCGGGAGGAGTGACGTCCCCTCATCGTGCTCGAAATTCGTGCTTTGCATACTAAACACCCCCGCCCACCTCGCCCTCTCGGTAATTTGTTTTGGTTTTTCCTCAGGTGTTAACGTGCATTTATTATTTTAATTTCGTGGCTTCCCACCGCAACGCTCCCCTTGCCCCCTCCCTCACCAACACGAGAACCTAGAACGCTCATAGCGATTGTCTCGGGTTGTCGTTGCGGAGGGATCATCGGGCGTCCAAGAGCGTGAACGAATGAACGATGGATCAAAGACGACTCCGCACGGTCCTGGGTTCCAAAATATGAGCCACAATGTCAATGTCGATTCGACGCGAACGGTGTGTAGTGTATCTAGATCAGGAATTTTAAAAAGACAGTAGAGTCGAGTAGAGTAGAGAGTAGAATTTATCCTTTACTTTTGCCCTCTCGGGTTCATGAAGTTGCAAGGATACAAACTTAAGTTAAATATACCTATTTCAATATCATTTGGACGTATTTCTATCAAACAGAACTATGTGCATTATGACGTGAGCCTTGTTATGCATGTACTCTTATGCGTCTCAGGGTTCTCGTTTTAATGCACATAGTTCTGTTTGATGGAAATACGTCCATTTGGTATTTAAAAATTTTTAAAAGTTTTCAGAAATTGAAAAGTCTTGAAATTACAACAATGTTAAAATTGATTACAATGATTACATGTTTAAAAAACAGATAGATTCATTGCTGAAATTTCCTGAAAGTTGAGTTCATTCAACCAGTCCAGGAGAGAGATCAGTCAACCTGTGAACTCAAACTATCCAGAATGATTTATTATATTACAACTATTACGACAAGTTGTTTGTAAAACACGTATTCGCGACTTAGTTGTTACATAAATTTACTCATTTTTAGAGCAGCTCATTTATGAACGTTCTTGGCCACATTGCTTTGATATTGGAATTTGAAGATTGGCAGCGGTTTCTTCTAGTTTTTTTTCGTGTTCGAGGGTTGGCTGCCTTTTTGGGCCTCAAGAGTTCCCTTATTTCGACTTGTCCGTAATGTGTACACTGAAAAAGACTCCGGCCGTGTAAGCCATACTCACGGGCTATAGAGACATACCGTCCGCGTTCCGGGCTCAGAGGCCGAAAGTTCCGGCGTAGCACCCGGAGGAATCGAAGCCACGGCTTCAGCACCCGGAACTTTCGGCCTCTACGCCCGGAACGGACTGTATGTCTATACAGCCCGTAACTTCTTTTTTTTTTCAGTGTAGGTACTCTGACGCGACGCCCCTGTCGCGTCAGGGCGTCTCTCGCTCGACCTGAAAAAAAAAAGTTACGGGCTATATAGACATACCGTCTGTTCCGGGCGCAGAGGTCGAAAGTTCCGGGTGCTGAAGCCGTAACTTCGACTGCTCCGGGTGCTACGCTGGAACTTTCGGCCTCTGAGCCCGGAACGCGGACGGTATGTCTATATAGCCCGTGAGTATGGCTTACACGGCCGGAGTCTTTTTCAGTGTATATAGTACGGACAAGTCGAAATAAGGGAACTCTTGAGGCCCAAAAGGGCAGCCAACCCTCCAACACGAAAAAAACTAGAAGAAACGGCTGCCAATCTTCAAATTCCAATATCAAAGCGATGTGGCCAAGAATGATCATAAATGAGCTGCTCTAAAAATGAGTAAAATGTAACAACTAAGTCGCGAATACGTGTTTTACAAACAACTTGTCGTAATAGTTGTAATATAATAAATCATTCTGGCTATCGTCGCGAAAGTTCTGGGTGTCGAAGCCGTAGCTTCGATTGCTCCGGGTGCTATGCCGGAACTTTCGGCCTCTGAGCCCGGAACGCGGACGGTACGTCTATAAAGCCGTAAGTACGGCTTCCACGGCTGGAGTTTTTTCTTTGGTGCGGCGATGAGGCGATCTCCCGGGCGATCCGGCGGGCGACACGCGGAAACGTCGCGAAAAATCTCGCTCATTTTTCACAGGTAATCAATAGGCCCGCGGAGCCGCGACCGCGGTCACCGTTAAGGGCCGCCTTTGTTTTTCAATTTGTCCACGGGAGCGATTCGCCGCCGGAGCCGAGCGTCACCGCGGGACAAAGCCGAGACAAATGGCTCCGAGGCGGAATAATGCACCCCCTCCTCCCCCTCCATCGGCCACGTCGGAGCGAAAATTGACTAATTACGACCTCGAAAGCTCCGGCCGGCAAATCTCGCGTCCACGTTCGCGTTTGCGTCCGAGCCGCTTCTTCGTCTTCGTTAACGGGATCCTCATGAATATGGATGATCCGCCCGACGAGTGACGAGGAGCTGGTCACTCCGAGGCCGCGGTTTCACTGGCGGCGCGCGGACGACGCGAAGTTTGCCGCGCGACGGCACGAATGACGTCTATAAAATGTGCACTGAAAAAAAAAAATCTCGGTGTATTTACCTAGAAAAGGGTAAAATTACCAAGAATTCAGGGTTCTATTTGATCCCAGTTTTTTCTTGGTAAAATTACCATTTATGGAATTGGTAATTTTACCGAGAAATCTCGGTAAAATTATTGAACTTTCTCGGTAATTTTACTGGACCTTGGTAAAAACGCCAATATTTTTTATCGACTGTGGTAGAATTACCGAGATAAAATGGCAAAGTTACCGGGAATTGATTACCAATAAAAGTGGTATTCTCACCGTAACAGTGAAAATATTGGTTTTTAAGTAAGCTTACCGGTCTGTCTTGGTAAAATTACCAATAATTGGTAAAGGTACTAACGGACCTTGGTAAAAACGCTGAGAGTTTTTTTTCAGTGTGTCAGCGGGCTGATTATTGCACAAGTAGGGAGCTTCTACACACGGAGAAAAAAACTTTGTGCATGGGACCCGAAGTTGAGGTCATAGGGATCTCTGAAGTTTTCTGATCACGCATCCGAAAACTTGAGGTCAAGTTGCCGAAGTTCGGGTCAGACATCGAGGCACTTCGATATGTCCCGGAATACTTCAGATGTGAGACCCGAACTTCGGCGGCTGCGGACCTCCAGTTTTAGATACGTGATTCGAGAACTTCAGAGATCCATTTGACCTAAACTTCGGGTCCCACGCACGAAGCGTTTTTTCTCCGTGCAAAATGCTCACTTATGAAGCGTGAAAACTCACTCACTTAAAGAGCTCACTTATGAAGCGTTTTCGGGCATACAAGTATAGGGAAAAAGTCATATTTTGAACCGAAAAATCGATCTTGAAAGTTAAGTAGGTTGACTTCCGAGTCAGAACACCTTGTATGTTTAAAATTATTTCTCTCGGAAGTGCGGCCAGCTCCACATCGCGCGCCGTCTGTGGAAACGGAGCTGGACGCCGCGCCACGGCTTGGTCACTCTTGGTGGCGAGCGGCATGCGCGGTGGAATCCATACCAGGAAAGAGAGACGTAGAAAAAAATTTCTTGAAAAATTCTAAAAATTTTCTAGTCCGAACTAGCGAGTCACTCAAATGGCCAGCTTTTCTGGTGATGTCGTATTGAACGCTAGACAGGGTAAGAAAGCAGAGTTCAGAACGTCTTGAAAAGTCCTTTGACACACTTTAATTTCCTCTCAAATTTTCAAGTCCGAGAATACCTTCGGGCTCTTGAAAATGGTTCAGATTTATACATGATAATTCTTTTTTTCCTAGCATTAGGTTTTTTCGATAGTTTGGCGTCCGGAAAATGTTTTACTTCCTACATTGGTATGAAAACTTCCAAAATGTCAAATAATCTGTACGTCATGCATTTTCCTTTCAATGGATTGAGAGCAGATGATGCAGGAATAGATAGAGATATCTTTATAGTACATATTTTGAGACGTAAGTAATATCCTTGAAAGTCCTTGCAACATTTTTAAAATCCTTCAATTTTGGTTCTGCAAATCTGACACGAACCGTGAAAGCACTACAGTATATATTCATCCAAATTTTACGTCAAACACAGTGGACACAGTAAAAATTTTGAGATATAAGCGTTTCTGGTGCCCGTTAATTCAAAATTTCCATCTTTTTTTGACATGAATATTACAGATTTATGTTCGGGAGAACCACGTATCTCCGCGAAGAACGCTTAGAGGAACTAATTTTCCTCAAATTCCTAAACGCAGTTCGGATCATTTAGCGGCAGTGTGACGAATTGTTCGAAGTCTGTCATCCGTCAAGCCTCCTCAATAGCCATTCGACTTAAAAAACCGCCTTTAGAAACCAACAATCCAGTTTAGATACGTGGTTTTTAGTTAAAAGGGTATGTAGAATAGCAAACGCGTCTTTCGATCCTGGGGCTCATTAGTCAATCCATGTCTTTGCGCTTTGTCCACGGATGTTTTCCGGGGGCTCTGTCAGGTCGGAGTCAACACTTTGAGATAGGATCAGCGCCTTGTTTGTCCGAGTTTTCCATTTGACTATTTGACTGGTCTTTTGAGCTATGTCGCTTGCCGCAGATTTTCGCGGAACTCTGAAACATTTCTGCTAAAAGCCCCTGGGTGTGAAGTACTCTTTTTGGTGGGAAAAAATAGTAACTTATGTATAGTATGGAGATGGCAAGTCATCAGGAGTTTTGGTCTGTAACCGTCGCCTCATCTCATAAAAAACTATGTTTTGCCCAAAAGATTGGAAGGGGGCCGTAGCTGAGAAAATTTTGGTAAAGAAAAGTAGAAAGTCTGATTTGACACATAGAACCCACGATTATGCAGTCTGGCTTTTGAACCATTGAAAACAGGTATACCTAAGGTGGAAGATAGAATAGATGGAATGGTTGGATGCAACTATACGTGCACCCGAAAGTGAAGGCCCAATGATTTTTTCCAAGCAAGCGTGCCTAAACCTTTGATACAACTATTCATACTCAATGGATGCGCGTTTTGCATGACTTTAAATGAAGGCGCAATGGTATTTGCTAAGCATACATATTCTGACCATCCACTTAGTAGTGAAATCAACAGTTGAATGTTGGAGTCTTGAAAGTAGAAGCTTCCACCATTGTCAAGCATACAGTAGAGTTGCAAAAAATATTTTAAACGAATTTACATGGCGTTTTTCCGAAGCTTGCCAGTACACCAGCTAGAGGGATCCTGGTGAAGTAACTGTGACACATCATCAGACTGGTCTTAAATTCCGGAGCCAGGCAAGGTGCCGTTGGCGCGTTAGTGCCGAGGCCGCGCGGACGCGCGACCGCGCCGGGAATGTAGACCTGGGAAAACCCTGGACTTGGACCTGGCACTGCCCTGCACCGCTCCTGGAAAAACAGAGCGGAGGAGGCCCAGACAGGGACTGCCTTGACGCACCGTCACCTTTGATTTATTGTGCGTCGCCGTTGCATTTGGACTCTGGTCTCGCGAATCTAGACGTTGCCAGATCGTGCGTGCTTATTAAAGAAAATTTTGCAACAAGTCGAGCATTTCAATGTTGCATTGTGCACCTTCCATGATTATTTTCGTCTTGAATCTATAATATATTGGGAGTAACGATAAAACTTGTTCAAGTTATCAGTCTATTCTCTCAAGGTAAAAAAAGTTGAACAATTTTAGCAGCATTTGAATTCTCCTGGTTCTTTTTCGCAGAATGCAGTCCAGTTAGCCCGTGCGTTACAATTAGAGCCACTCGGGGTTGAAATTGTATCATTTTGAGTCCATCTTTTTTAGGTACTGAGCCAGAATGAATCAATTCAAGGGCGAAAAATAAGATTTACCTTCATCCTTCAATTCGATAGATATGCAATATTAGCTACTCGGAAGTTAAATTAGTTGTATCTGGTGCTCCTGCAAAGTTCAAAGATTCTTCAATGAAACATCAAGAGAAAACCGGTGTGTGAATATTATCTGTCTGAGGGTAAACTCTTCTTTGCTTCCGAATAATGTCACCATTGCGATCTCAACCTGAAAATCTTTACCCAACTTTCCGGTCTTTTTTCGGGTCATAGTTCATAAAAAAATAATACGATCTCTCTTTAAAGTAAGTTTCCACGTCCAATTTTAACGGAGATATTGTACTGAAGGAAGCACAGCGTATGACGTCAGCCTCTGCGGTGGTGAATACTATGCTCACCTCTACCTATACGTCGTAGTAAAGTGACGTTTGACGGAACTTATTATCTGCTTTTTCGAATATTCAACCTCAAACCATCAAAACGCAATTCTGTGACTAGCGAACAGGCTATAGATGTTATTTCAAGACTGGTGGTTCATCACCCAGATATTTTGATTTTTGATAATGCTGACACCCTTGATTTACGAGTACATACTTTTGGCAACTCCGGACAGCACTCTCAATTTGGTTACGGTTGGTTCCTTGCGCAGCGATGAGGCGTGCAGGTCAGTTGGCCGTCGCTTTCATTCCTGGAAAAGCAAAACCTGACGAAGGCTCGTAGGCAAATCAGCAACGCATTTCAATTAGGGCTCATTCTTCACCCCCATCCCTCATCCCCTGACAGTCTCGCGTCGGAATGTAGGCCTCTTCCATCCACCCGACCGCGATGCGATCAACCCTGAAAAATCTTGGAAAAATCATGTTTGGCGCTGTCTCCAATGCTGGGTTGCAAATTGAACGCAGTTTAAGGGTTGGAGATTTGTTGAAAACTGGATAGCCCGTGACAAGACATAAATTGGATTACATTTTGCACTATGGAACCTCTAGCTCTGGCTCTTTCATAAAAGCGCATTTCTGCTTGGAGAAACCATTAGCATATATTTTGTTTCTAAAATGAGCCAAAAATAATGGTTCTTTTTTGAAAAATGTAGTTCAATTTTTAAAAAATACAACCGCGGGTAACAAGGCTACAAAAAGCAATAAACACGGAGCATAAGACACGGAGAAAATGGGGCGATTCTATTGGTTGAAACGGGTGGTTCTTACAGACTAAGGCAGAAAATAATGGACTAAATATATAGTGTATCTCGTGGGCTGTCGTTGGTCAATCTATTATTACTAACCTTCTTTGTCCATCGTAGCCACCGGTCTCTACCAATAAGATCGCTCCATTTTCCACTAGTCTTTTTTGCCTATCACTTTGTCTATCAGGTGTAAAAATCAGCCCACGGACGGACTACAGTGGGATATGATACTCGAAATTTTTTAAAGAAATGTCATAAAATTCAGAAATTCATTGATCGATTGATTATCCAATCGTTCTCCAAAAAGCGGCAGATTTCTCTTAAAACAAGAGGAGTCTCCAGATACCAATTCAACTTATTGTCATTCGCTACCCCAAAAAACTGAAACCGAATCGAACCGCATAAAAATTCGATGTCGAATTCAAAGGCTCTTTCAAAAGGTGTCAACACTCGAATGTTTGTTTGATTTTTTCTCCTTTCACGCTGCGTTTAAGTCCTTTATCGTTCGATTGGATTTTGCACCACCAGAACCACATTGTGAAGCGAGTTAGGTTTCTTTCGATACGTGTCGCATTTTACCATTGTCTTCTTTTATTGTCTGCAGCGTAAGAAGTGTCACCGCTGCGACGGATTAAGACAGTCGAGTCAAAAGACTGTGCGTGTTCCTAGCAGGATTGAGAAAAGGCCCTGGTCCACGCCCGATTGGACTTTCTTTTGTTTTAGATTTTTTTCTCAATCTAAATTACATCGGATTCGTCCCGCATCCTTCGATAAATCGGGTGTTTTGAGAGATTCAGACCACTAGTTGACTCTCGATTCGGCAATAGAGATAAATCAATGGGGGTAACAATATGTGTTGGCATATGGCGTCCGGTCCGGTCAGAAACATTTGTCACGAGGCCAGGATGACCAGAGGTGGTCGCATAGACTTGCCGAAGACCCGAAGAACGTTCAGCGTTTGAGCAGCAACGGTAGATGAATAGGGCTTTTGTGCTTTTAAAGTTTCAATATCCCTCATTTCCTCATTATTACCAATATTTTTTGAGCAGAAACATTTTTTCTAAAGTTTCGGTGCAGATCATCTTGATTCAGACGCGGCGGATGCCGCCATCAATTGAAGTTATCGAAGCGCGAAAACTTGGTGATTTTTGAACGTAGGAAGTTACCGTTGAAACAGATCTTATTATTTTTAGCTTATCTACAAGAATGAAGCAATTAAAACACGATTCTGTGACGAGCGCAGCTGACCTACACCGAAAAAAATTTGATAGATTTTATCATACTCTGACACAAGTTACACATTGAGATACGAGTATGGTAATTAACATCAGACTCTATGGTAGTATTTACCATATCATGGTAAGTATCAGTAAAGTTCTGGTGAATACTACCATAATTCTGGTTATTTTCACTAAATGTTATCACTGTGTAAAAAATCAAGTAGACTTATATTAGATGTTACCATACGATTTTTTTCAGTGCATTTCAATCAGTTTTTCTCAGAGTAGAAACAGTCCTCGTCCCGTTGATTTCCTTGGACAGATAGGTGCTTTTCAGCTCCTTTCCGCTGAACTCGGTCATATTTGCGAGGTGACCGGAGCCCGATTCCGTCTCGGGTTTCGAGTTTTGTTTGATCGGACAAAAGCCAAATGTTTACACTGGCCACTCGAGGGGCATAACCGACGTTTAATTATTGTTTGGACTGCGCTCTTCATTTGTTTGCCCCGAGGCCCGGCCTTTGTTTCAACGGCGCTCGCCCTCCGCGCTCCTGATTTATTGGCCCGCGACAAGTGCCAAAGTGCCAAACAAGTGCCAAACGTCCACTCCCACGCCTCGCAGTGCCACGCACCACGCGTGCGCCAATTTGTCTTCCCCGATCCAATCTCTTTTGTTAGCGTCTTTTTGCAACGAACGCGTTTTTTTTTTCGTCGGAGCCGTTCGATTTCGCAGAAACGATGTTGCGTAGAGACATTGCTGTGTCCTCTTTTCCACACTGGAAAAAAAAAACACATTGGATCTAGAGTCCAGACTCTTGAAAACATCGACAAGAAAAAATACTATTGATTCAATCGGATTTAAGCTTAAATTAAGAACCCAGCCTCTTAATTTGAGCGGATTTCCTTTTGATTTAAGCTTAAATCTTATTGAATCAAGAGTATTTTTTCTTGTCAATGTTTTCAAGAGTCTGGACTCTAGATCCAATGTGTTTTTTTTCCAGTGCATAGCGTGAAAAATATTTTTGAAATGGAGAACAGATGTCTTCTTAAGCCCTATTCTCACTATCAAACTTTTCATTCAACTCTAGGATGCAACTTGTCGAATGAAAAGTTGGTTAGTGTGTCAACCGAAGGCTGACGAAAATACCCGAAAGCCGGTATCCGAACCGGAAACCTGGAATGACGATATCGCACTGCAATGGTGATTGGATCAAATTTTTTTGCGTTCAACTTCCCATCTAACTTTTCGTTCAATCATGTCGGATGGAAAGTTTGATAGTGTGGATTGGGCTTTACGGAAAATGTCTCAAGAACCATCATGAGTGCATCTGGAAAGTCTGCAATACACTCTTAACTTCACAATCTGCATAAAAGATAAGCATTTTTTAAGCTTACCGCTTCAAAACGCTAATGCGGCACAGGTGAACATTCTGCATTCTTTCCATTCAATCCTTGCTCACTAGGATGCTACGCTGTATTTAACATGGCCGTCGCCAACCCTTCAAAACACACGTGACAAACTGGAATTTTAAGAGCCGGCGTGTTTATATTTACATTTTCTTTGTGTTAATAAAGACCATAATGCTTCCTCGTGATTAGTGCGCGGAAGCGTCAGCCATGTTGAATATTGTGTAGCATCCTAGTGCGGAGGGGTTCGATGAAACGACTCCATCCACGAAATCACCTATGCTCCAGTATCGTTTTTGAAGCGGGAAGCTTAAAAAACGTATATTTTCCACGCAGATTGTGAAGTTAAGAGTGTATTTAAGATTGTCTCGGTTCTGAATTTCCCATCGTGATTTTTGAGCCATTTTCTATGAGAGATAATTCTTCTTTTTGCTCTAGCTGAAGTTTTCAACAGGCCCTTTTTATGAAAGTAGTAAGTCATTATATGAGCCACTGTGAGCCTTACGTGAACCATTTGCTCTAAGGAACAACTCATCTTTTTGCTGCACCTAGCTGAAGTTTGCAACAGGTCGATTTATGAACGGTCACGATGCCTGAAAGTCCTCGACAGTCCTTAATTTTTATGTTGAAGAGCTTTTCTGATCCCTGAAGAACACAAGACAGTCTCCCGGCAGCGCGGGCACGGAGCTCGCACGGTGCCTGAATCTCGCACCGGAGGGAACGGGCGACCCGACCGGTACGAAATGTAGAGCTGGAAAAAAACAGTAGCGTGAAGCCGCGACGCGGCTTGGTCGGAATTAGTTTTGGGACGTGTCGGAGATAATCACGACTCGGATTGAGATCGGATGATGGACGCATCGTACGTGATATCACGCCCCAACTAACACCCCCCCCCCCCCCCCCCCCGCGCGGCCCCAAACACGGGGGACGTCTCATCCCGGCGTGAGCGGAGTGGTTCCAGTTTGGAGGGCGCTCGTCATATTGGCGATGCAGTCACGGGTCCCGGCCTTGAAGGTGGTTGGGGTCTACCTTTCTCTCCTAAGCAATAATCTCGTAAGTCGGATGAACTGTCCTTCCACTTGTTTTCTCGACGAATTTATTTTTGCAAGTACACTGTTCGAAAGACTTGCCAAAAGTTGTAACATACGAGAACACGATCAACAGTCGCTTTTAGGTGTCCCTCACATCGTATTCGCAGCCCATGACCGGCATGACTCGTCACGTTTGGGCCCAGGTTGAAATCTGAATTAGAACCGCGAAAAACGCGATTTTTCAGCTAGTTTCAGCCAAAAAATGTGGGCACCCTATCGGCAAAATTCGACTATTTCTGTTTAATATGCATCATCAACTGCCAAATTAATGGATGTATTCCTGCCAAACGGAACTAAGCGCCAATTTGAGTTCCTTTTGAGGAATTTAGAATCCCGGATAGCGCGTTCTGTCAAACGGAACTAAGCGCCATGGAAAAGCATTGCGAGTATAGGAACGAATGAGCCCGACGCCCGGTTCCGCCGCCAATCCAAGCCCCCCTCTACCTTGCCTACCCCGATGGCGCTTAGTTCCATTTGACAGAAATGCGTCCAAATGTCCAAAAATTTCCCGATTCCGTTTAGAGGCCGATTAATCGGCCCCTATCTCAACCTCGACTTTTCACAATATATTCACCTCACAGAAAACAAAAATCACCGAAGTTTCCATGAAATGACGTTCGGTAGTTTTTTCACGTAAGAAATACAGTAAGGCAGGAGGTCTGCACCGCCTTCGATTTTTGGCAGTCTGGCAACACCGCGGCTTACCTGACACATCACATCACTCATACCCATCGACCACGTTTTGCATAGGATTCCGGCGCCTCGCGGAAAGCGCGCCTGGCGTGAAGGACGGCGCGGGGCGAGGGGTGTGCATCGTCCGCGCCACGAGTCGCCAGGCACCACCCCTGGGCTACCGGTACCCAGAACCGGACCTGGCGCCGAGCCTCGCGCGTCGTCGAGACGACCGTTGCTCAGCCGAATCTCGGACGCCGTCCGCGGAATACGGCGGCGGCCCAAAGGATTCCGCCGCGGTCATGGCCCTGGAGCCCGGCACCGGCCTGTCCCGGCACAATAGAGGAAAGCCTGCTCCCGCTGGAAAAGCTGAGCGGTTCGCTCGACCGGAAAATCCGGGGCAGGAATTGTAGGATGCGGCGCGGCCTTGATCCGGACACATCCATGCGGACGAAGTTGGGTTAAGTTGGCACTCATGAGTGGGTCAGCTCCCGAAAGAGGAAGGGTGGTCTCAGTACATGGAATAAGGCAATTTGGTCCAAGACAAGACGAGACGAGACGAGTGCAAGGCGGCTTCGTTGGTCGTCTGGCCTGGAGGCTGGGCAGAAGAGACCCGAAGAATGGACCTATAATGAAATGATGGTGCCTCCAGACTAGAGACAAAAAGTATATTTTGGAGACGCCTCATCATGTTCGCAATATAATCGGGTAAGGCAAAAGCTATATGAAGCAGTTGTTTTCAAAAAGAAATAAGTCCATTTTTAGATGAGCTTTACCTTGTATTGAAGGACATGGTAATTAAGAGCATTGAGAAATGGACCTTTTCCCTTTTGAAAGCAACGAACTCATTTAAATTTGAAGGTCAGTGCTGTTTTTCGCCTAATGATGATTCAGGAGCTGCCTGTTCAGCATAAAGTCAAATAAAATCTGCATGATGATGACCGACTGCAGAGTGAGCCCGTGCAACGTGAATTTTCGCATATTAGGTTGGGTTGGGATTGCTGAACAGAGTGATTATCTCTTGGGTTATCAGTTTTCATCAGACGAATAATCTAAGGGTTGACATCGGAAAGTAACCTGTAAACATGGGTTCTAGGACCGGGAATAACCGGGGTTTATCAGGGATTGAAATAATTGTAGAGTAATCAGGGAAATATCAGGGATTCTATTCCAGAAACTGGAAATTTCTTCGTCTAATGATGAAAGCAACTTGGAAGAAACCAAGGGTGTCACCACCGCGGAGGATGATGTCATAAACCGAATTTTCCAAGGCGCGACATCTCTGTTAATATTGAACGTATAAAGTTGCTGTTTGGACAGATCTTATTATCTTTAGCTGATCCACAAGAATCAAGCACCAAAACACGATTCTGCACGGAGAAAAAAACTTTGTGCGTGGGACCAACAGTTGAGGTCATCAAATCTCTGAAGTTTTCAGATCACGTATCTAAAAACTTGAGGTCCAGCTGCCGAAGTTCGGGTCAGACATCTGAAGTACACTGGTAAATATCGAAGTGCCTCGATGTCTGACCCGAACTTCGGCAGCTTGACCTCAAGTTTTCGGATGCGTGATAAGAAAACTGCAGAGACCCATGTGACCTCAACTTCGGGTCCCATGCACGAAGTTTTTTTTTCTGTGTGTGACCACCGCAACTGACCCATTGGTGTGATCTATGCCCTGTGTTAAGTTCATCTGCAACGCCGTCAAATCCAGCCTCGACTCACTTTTGTTTGAGTAATTATAAATAGTATTATATATATATATATATATATATAGCTATATATATATATAGTATATGTATTATATAAGTAATTATACGTTAGCCCGCAAACACGGACCAACACAACCATCAAAATCTCCCGAGTGTGTCAGGACGGGGGAACCCCCGAGTGAATAATAATGTAAAATCAGTTTAGCCCATCACTTTAAGTTGACAAAATCTCATGACAATAAGCCAGATGAGCCCATCTCCACTCAAAAAGCACCATTATTCAAAACGAGTCGCCTCCAAAAGCCAACAACTTCATTTTCAAGTGAGCTCCAAGGCCCACGGATCCCCACACATCCCCAGGGGTCACCCGAGGATAGACACGGTGCTTTTGGGAGCGGCGCGGGTCATTTACGAGGTGACGAAGCGAAACAAAAGCGATTCGTCGGGCGACGAAGACGAGCGGCGGACGACCGTTACGTAAAAATAATCATAATCGTAATAATCCGGCGCGAGTTGAAATAATGATTCGGTTCATCCACCTCGGCACCTCGGGTGACGCTGATAGGTGTCGGGCGTTTAAGGCGTTACCGGTGAGTGGTGAGTGGCGAGTGGTGACCGGTAACTGCCCGACGAGATCCCGATCCCCGATTCGTAGCGCCCGAGTCATTACGCCCTATGTTGTCGGACTTACTCTGTGTACCCGGGAAAATAAATCTTGCTAAAACCGCAGACTGTATACTATATTCCAGCCGTCAGATTATTGAAATTGATAGACGAAGCGTAAGACTATGAGAAAATGAGGTGGTACGATAGGTGGATCTAGACACTTCGAACAGAGGGAGGGGGATGTTGGAAGGGGGTCCGGGTGCGGGAGGCTTCCCCCAGAAAAGTTTCGAAATTCACGCGCGAAAATTCGTGGCCTTTAACAACACGAGGCGGAAACCTCGAGTAGATAACTATTCCTGCATGGAGGGTGTTTTGTGGCTATTCCGAAAATTGAAGGCGATACAAGGAAATGAGTGAGAACAACCCTGAATCGAGGGAACAACCCTGGCTGAAAAAGTTGCATTTGGGAAGAACTCAAAGGTAGAACTGTCTGAGAATACATGCGTAGATGAATCTCTATGGCTTTATTTCCACTAAGATGCATTTGAACATTGCTAACGTTTCTTTCTTTTTTGTGCACAATTACTGAATGCGAGACAAGTTTTTCTGGCAGAAGTTGTAAATTTCCCCTTCGTGGCCAATCAAATTCCGTATCTCCAGAAAAAATGTCTAGGTAGTCCATCCATCCAGAAATTAACTGCCTTTAAGAATTGCAGGGCAAAATTTTGTGAAAAATTCACCTCGAAAATCCAATGGTTAGTTTGAACTTTCCTTGCCACCATGAGGCTCAATGTAATTTTTAAATTTTACACGCGTATCTTTTTGAATTAGCAAGACCTGCATTTATGCGCCTTCTTCTCCAAGCCCCTCACTTTTGAACCGTCCTAATAGACTTACGACCTTTTGAGAAAAATAATTCCGAACTATTAGTACCGACTAATTGACAATGAATTCCCAGTTATTCTCCATCATTATTTCTACGTAGTAAATTCTACCGTGTCTTCGGTAACTTATCATCTCTGACAAACGATATATTTCAATAAATAATTCATTCTTCTTTCGTAAAAACGACAACCCTGCGCCGGGCTATCGCCCTGTTTTCCCGGCTCGGTTTTTTTCCCTCGCCACTCCCGGCCGAAGATATGATGGATTTTCATCGACGGATGATTTTTTGTTTTTGTTTCGTTTTTCCTTCGCATTACAGTATGTTGTTTATTCGAACGAGAGTCGGTGTGCGTGTTGGGGGGGGGGGGGGGGGGGGGGGGGGGTTGGACGGATTTAATATCTTTCTAATCTCACAGAACCATGAAACTCGGTACCAAGACGCTTCTCGGTGCGCGGGAATCAGCCCAGCGCCCCAATTGCCCGTGAATTGGACTCCACCTCGCTGCCATGTCGGCTCCCATACGGACAAGATCGGGAATTCGATTTCCCGGCCCATCCGTAAAATCATCAGAGAAAATCAAGGCGCAATGGTTTTTGCTAACAGCGCTTGGATGCAACTATTCGTGCTTGACGGATGCGCGTTTTGCATAACCGAAAATGAAGGCGGAATGTCGAATGGAGATGTTGCATGTGTGAGGAATTTGCGATTTGACTGTTGATTCTGACGTAAAAGTTCGCGAGAAACACGATGGTGCTACTGGTTTTCTCTGAAATCAACTCCCAAGCTCAAAAAAAAGCTCTCAAGTTGAAGCCAAAATGGAGGGTATATCCCGCGCTATCCTGAGAGTCCACCTCTACATCAAGACGAACTCTCCATGCAAAGATAGGGAGCAAATACATTAGCAGGGTTGCCGTGTTTTCAGTTTTGGAGTCCCCAAATAAAGTGGCAGCCCTGTCAATGTATTTGCTCCCTATCTTTGCATGGAGAGTTTGTCTTGATGTAGAGGTGGACTCTCAGGATAGCGTGGGATATACCCTCCATTTTGGTCTCAACTTGAGAGCTTTTTTTGAGCTTGGAGTTGATTTCAGAGAAAACCAGTGGCACCATCGTGTTTCTCGCGAACTTTTACGTAAGGATCAACAGTCAAATCGCAAATTCCTCACACATGCAACATCTCCATTTCCCGTCTCATTCGTAAAATCGTCTGAAAAAACCAAGGCGCAATCGTTTTCGCTAACGGCGTTCGGATACAACTATTCGTGCTCGACGAATGCACATTTTGCATCTCCGAAAATGAAGGCAGAATATCGTTTGCTAAGATCGATCGCATTGCACCGAAAAAAATAGCTTTGTTCACAGGGCTCCTGCGCTTTCTTTGATACAGCTAGAGGAGTGTCCACTATGAGGACAGAGTGCTCTGTTCTTACAACAGAAAAGTTCTGTAAGTATAACAAAGAAAGTGTAAGAGTATTACACAAATATTTTTATCAGTGCATGGTTTGAGCGCCAGTGATAAGAGTATGTTAACTACCATCTGACTCCATGATAGCAACAATTGTAAGTCTACTTGCATTCACTAAACGTATGGTAAATTTCACCAGGCGTGTGGTTATCTTTTCCTTATAGTAAGTATGCCTGTATCAAAAATCACCCAGACTCATGACGGAACGAGAAAAAAACCACTAAAATTGTGGCACGTATGTCGTAACTTTCCAGCCAAAGTATCACAAGCGCCATGCGACGTTTCAAAATTTCCGCCATTATTTCATTTTCTTTCAGAGAAATGTTGGTTGAATCTGTTTGAAAATGTCAACACATTTTAGTGGCAGCGCAAAGAAAATCCAGTGAAATTTTCGAACAGCCTCGTTGGAAAATTTCTCTGTAAAACAAAAATAAATAAAAATTGCGTTGGAAATTTTTAAATGTCGTATGGCGCTTGAGATACTTTGGCCGGGAGGTGATGACTGATGATGTAATAAAGTGGTCAAAAAGTGCCAGGTCCACACTATTTTGCGGAGAGAGCAACACTGGGGGAAAAAAAAACACATTGGATCTAGAGTCCAGACTCTTAAAAACATCGACAAGAAAAAATACTCTTGATTCAATCAGATTTAAGCTCAAATCAAGAACCCAGCCTCTTAATTTGAGCGGATTTCCTTTTGATTTAAGCTTAAATCTGATTGAATCAAGAGTCCTTTTTCTTGTCAATGTTTTCAAAAGTCTGGACTCTAGATCCAATGTGTTTTTTTTTTTTTTTTTTTTTTTTTTTTTTTTTTTTTTTTTTTTTTTTTTTTTTTTCTTCCAGTGAAGGCCAGAAAAATCTTTATGATAGAATTTACCATACTCCCGGCAAAATTCGCCGTACTTGTTTTCAGTGTGCCTTTCCTTTTAATATCTACCGAAGCACTGATCAACATGTGCATCGATCACCAATCCCGAAGACCTCATTCCGACCGTGTGAAGACTGAAGAAGGCTCCACACGATCGCGCTCTCCATGGGGGACCGCCCCCCCTCCCCCTTCCCCCGTCCCCCCCTGCACCCCTAGGCCCGCGCGTCGCGTCGCGTCGTCCCGCTTCTTATCCGAATTTCATCTTGTAAACACCTCGTCTGACATCTCTCTCCCCGGCCCCCATCCCCCAACCCCCGCCCCCCACCTCCCGCTCGTTTTAATTCGATCGGCCAAGACGGGAACGACGTGATTACACTATACTCGGAGTAGACCCCCTTGGAGGGGGGGGGGCTGGGGTCCTTGTTTATCCAATCCATTCTCGCAGGTGCTTATTTATACTCGGTTGACATAATATGCCACCGATTACCCGAGTATGCCGTCTTATGCCCCACGGGTGCCCTCACCTCGTGTGTGCCCCCCCTCCCCCCGCTCGCTTCAGCTTGTGTTGACGTGACGGATCGTACCGTGGGTTTTTTTTTTTAGGTTGAGGTGATCCATGGAAAAATTCTTGGGACGTAATTACTTAGCTTTGGCTTAATTTCTTCGGGTGCCGTGACTGGGTCGTTAGAGGGCGCAGGGTCGTGATACATAGGGATCGTGAGCAGAGAAGACCATACGTGAGGTTTTTTTGACTGAGGAAGCTAATCGTCTGAAAAGTCAAAAAAATGTTTTCTTCGGGCGGGTTCTTCATGAAACATGTCACCTTGCATTTTTAAAAACTTTTTCTGTTTTATCTTTTTGTGGTAATGGCATCTACGGCTGTTACTGGGAGCTAGAATAGGCGCATAACGCCGATTTTCCAGAAGGCTTAGATGAAAAATCGACCCAAGGTGACAATTTTTCATTCAAAATTCATCACAAGCCAGTAATGGAAGTGGGTTGAACTAAACGCCACGAAATTATTTTATGGTCGTGTAAACCTCTGTTACGGATGCGTTACACTAAAAGAAAAAGAAAAAAATTCGGTCATGTCAAGCGAACGTTTGGTGTTCCATATCATCTCTAATAATCGGTTTGGCAAACTGAAGTTTTGGTTCGTGTAACCGAACGCTCGGAGAATATGACCAACCTTTGTTCGTCAGTTCACTTCACCGCACAGGTTCGGTTACATGACCCGAAAATTCCGTTTGACGAGCCGAATTAGCTAGGATTTTGTAGATCACCGAACTTTGGTACCTACGACCGAACTTTTTTTTTTCAGTGTACGAGACGGAGAGGCGAGGGAAGTAAAAAAAACTCTGATTTTTAACGTACACTGGAAAAAAAACACATTGGATCTAGAGTCCAGACTTTTGAAAACATTGACAAGAAAAATGACTCTGGATTCAATCAGATTTAAGCTTAAATCAAAAGGAAATCCGCCCAAATTAAGAGGCTTGGTTCTTGATTTAAGCCTAAATCTGATTGAATCAAGAGTACTTTTTTC
Organism: Bemisia tabaci; assembly: GCF_918797505.1. Classification (NCBI taxonomy): domain Eukaryota; kingdom Metazoa; phylum Arthropoda; class Insecta; order Hemiptera; family Aleyrodidae; genus Bemisia; species Bemisia tabaci. The sequence goes on from NC_092800.1 coordinate 16,550,325, forward strand.
TTGTGAATGATTTCAAGAGTCTGGACTCTAGATCCAATTTAATGTGTTTTTTTTCCACTGTAACGTATTCCACGAAAAGTCCCCAAGACAATTTTCCTCGTGACGGCAGTTTATTCTCCCGAGCGGAGGTCAAGGGGCGCGCCCGAGGAAGTCGGAACCGGCGCAATATTGAATTTCGAAAAGCAAACAGTCGGTTAAGTGGCCGCCCCCGAGAACGATGGCGAGGGTGGGGGATGGGGGGTATCGTTGACACAATATTGACTCAGCGTTTGTTTCCGGGACGAGGAGCTGCAGGAGTACATCGGATCGGACGATTAGTTCTTTTTCCACGTTGGCTCATCTATTATTCAGCCCCCCCCCCCCACCCCCACCCCCTCGGGGGCCGTTCGGGACCACGCGGACGGGGCCTCCTCCGCGCTTTCCTCTCGTTAAAGTCCTTCCGGTTTCCGTTTTCCACCCTCGGGCAACCCCTCCCCCACCCCCTCACACGTCTCCGTCCCTATCGCCCCGATTTCTGGAGCTCACGGCCTTGGATCTAATGGACCGTTCCGTCCCGTTAAGGAAAAACGTTGTGCGCACACATTATGCTGCCGAATTTTCCCCCGTTAAACGTTTATTTCTTTCATTTTCTTTATTTTGCTTTTTTCTGTATGTATTATGTTATTTGCATATGTAATAGACCTATAGAAACAGGGTTTAAAAGGATTTCATAACATAGTTTAAAAGATTTTAACTCATTAAAGCCCCGGGACGGCCTAATGGCATTACCCCGGGGGCTGTTCATGGACCTTTCCGTCCCGTAAGGAAAAACGTTGTGCGCACACATTATGCCGCCGAATTTTCGCTCGTTAAATGTTTATATTTATAAAATTTTTGTTTTGTTTTTTCTTGGGTCACTACTATCAATACTACTTACTTGATGATGCCCTTAGATGTTTCAACCAGTAGGATCGTTCCGTTTTCCCTTCGTCCTCTATGTTTATAGCTTTCTCTATCAGTGCCAATAATCACTCCGCAGAATGATTAAAGTCTACTGCCGTGTTTTGGAAAACTGTGACTCACCCGGATATTTCCAAATTGATCCCTTAAAACATTAATTTTTGAGGAAATGTTTGAATAATTTGCCGGGATATCTTCTGATGCTGTAGATTAAATTAGGCGGGCGAAATTCTCTGAAAAATTTGGGGGAAATGGACACAATTTTCCCTGAAAATCCGGATTTTTTCGAATGAAATTGAGCAATGTCTGAAGGCACTTACGGCGTTTTTCCATAGAACGGCAGTCCGGAAACCGAAGACGCAGACTGTGACGTATGAACACCTGGATGTTTCCAAATTTATCCCTTTCAAACATTCATTTTTGAGGAAATTCGTGAGTATTTTTCCTTGAATTCTTCTGATGCTTTAGATTAAATCGCGGGCGAAATTCTCTGAAAAATTTGGGGAAATGGACACAACTCTCCCTGAAAATCCGGATTTTTTCGAATGAAATTGGGCAATGTCTGAAGGTACTTACGGCGTTTTTCCAAAGAGAGGCAGCCCGAAAACCGAAGACGCAGAAGCTGCCGCGGCTTCGAGAGCTCGGAAAGTTGGGTCCCGAGCGAGCGAGCGATGGCACTCGCGGAGGAGGGGGCGGCCGGAGAGAAGTGTTTGTTTTTAATAAATTTCTGATGGAGGGCGCTTTCCGGGGGCTGTTGCGGGTGGGGGAAGGGGGGCGTCGTGCCGTTGCGTCAGCGGCGGTGGCACGGGCGGTGCGGCGGCCGTCGGTGAAATTGGGCGGCAGCGCCATGCATAGCAAATGCCTGTCGCGGCCATTAATAATGCACCGACCACCGTTGTCGGCTTCCCCCGAAAGCTCCGGGGGTGGTTTTCCAGGGGGTGGATGTTACGAACCGCCGGGCTGTATCGGGGTGGCCGATGGTTGCAGTCAAAGAGAACAGGAAAATTTTGGGATGAGGAGGGGATGGGAGAAAGTTGCCTCCTGAAAGTTAGGGAAAAATTGAACTGAGTTCGTCTGAAAGGAACCAGCCGTTATTAAGTTGAGACAGTGGAAATACATGGGAAAAACGGGAAACAAGGCTAAAATACACAATTAATAAAAACCGAGACGTTTCTACTCAAAACAGAGTCATTTTCAGTCGGAATACAATACAAAGTTTAAAAAAAAACGATGAAAAACCTGAGTCCTACGTGGTGGTGGCCGGGATCTGAGAAAAAGATCTTTCCCCCTTGTTTTTCACTGTTATTTTTATCTGGGGCTGCTCTTAAACATTTTTATTCATTTAGTTGAAACTGAGAAGAAGAGGTTTAAAATTTTCTCTCTCCACACGGCTCAATGTATAAAAGCAATTGTAACCCTTTTTTCCTCAAACTGAATATTTGTTTTGGACTAAGAATTCCTGGTATAAGAAAATATACAACTAGTTGAGCTCAAAAGCTATCATAACTCAATTTTCTCCAAAATGTGGGTTGGTTCCTTTCTGATAAACTCGGTCCAAATCGCGTTCAGGGTCGTTCATAAAATACGTAACGCTGTAGGGAGAGAGGAGTCGAGGAAAGTATTGAGCCATTTTGTTTCTTTACGTGATACGGACAGGGACCTATGCCGAAACAGCGTTTCGTGGACAAAAGGGGTCGAAAAATTCGAAAATTGACGTCCCGCACATTTTGACTTTTCTACTACAGGCGGATCAGAAAATCCTATGATTATCATTTTCATTCCCTTTTTTCTTCTAAATGAGGGTTTTTTAACAAAATTTACCGCACTGGGGGAAAAAAACATCAGATCTAGAGTCCAAACTCTTAAAAACATCGACAAGAAAAAACACTCTTGATTCAATCGGATTTTTGCTTAAATCAAGAACCAAGCCTCTTAATTTGAGCGTATTTTCTTTTGATTTAAGCTTAAATCCGATTGAATCAAGAGTATTTTCTCTTGTCAATGTTTTCAAGAGTCTGAACTCTAGATCCAATGTCTTTTTTTTTTTTTTTCCAGTGCGGGTTAGGGCTGCGTTACGTGTGCGATATAGGGGAGGGGGGAGTGGAGGAGGGGTGAAAAATCGGAAAAGTATAGTACAAAATACTCCAACTGTCCCTAAGTGCATTTTTCGAACTTTCTATTTTGGCAACATCGGATTGGTTCGCGAGTCCCGAGCGCCGATTTTGCCGCGGGTGGACCTTTCATGTACTTGGTGCCCTCCGCGCCTCCAGGCTCCGTCCTGCAAAATTTAACAGCGTGGTCCCGTTGTCGCATGCTGCAACTTCGACGTGATACACCTCCGACCCCCGCTCAAAGTTCAACCTTGAATTATTAATCATGATTCAAAGTGAGGCAGGAGAAGGAAAAAAGAACTTTATACTGCCTTGGTACCTATCACCTCATATTTGTAGCTTTGATGGAATATTTACCTATCGTCACTCGTGAAATGATTTGTTCTTCACGGGGTATCACTAAAAAAAATGACCAGCAAATATTTTGTAAATTGAAACAAAAATTTCTTCAATTCAAAGAAAAAATTTTGTGGTATGCAAATTTATTTTAACTCGACGCATTTTTTTTTATAAATTCAAAGGAATGTTACTTTATCATCGATAAAATGTTTAGTTTTCTTTTAATTCAACACTAATCATTAAGAGTAAAGTAAATCAAAGTAAAATTTAAGTAAATTTGCCCTTATTGAAGAGAAGTTTTTCAAATATGATGTGAATAAACACAGTTTGGTGATCAAAAACATCAGTCTGTGTTTCATCATACTCGAAAGACTTTTCATTAATTTGCTGAAATACTTATTTACCTATCTGATTGCAATTTCCTGCAAAAAAGTTCGTGTTTGGAAGAACAGGCTGATAGTTTAGTAATAAGTAAATTTCCGCATCTGGAAGAATAGTCACTCGAATATAATAAGACAAAACACAGACTGGTGTTTTTGATCGTCAATTTGTGTTTTCTTCAATATGGGCAATGAGTGTACTTCACTTTCGGACTTCACTTCGGGAAAAGTGAGTTTATCCTTCCTTTCATCAGCCTATGCTAACCTCATTTTTTGTATTGTTTACTTAAATTATTCGGGCCATTTTCGCGTATTTTTGTTGTTTTTTCAAAAACAGCACTTGTGCGCCCATTGCGCCTTGTCTATCGAGCCCAGCATTTAACATCGTACATTATTATTTAAACCAATCGCATAGAATTCCCATGAAAATTATCATTACAGTTTTATTTATATCAATCGCATCAAATTCCGACAAAAATTCGAATTCAGAGTTGGACCAACCCGATGGATGACAGGGACCTAACCTAACCTAACCTAATTGTTTGTATTTTTTAGTTAAATTATTTAGGCCATTTTTGCGTATTTTTGTTGTTTTTTCAAACAGCACTTGAGCGTCCGTTGCGCCTTGTCTATCGAGCCCAGCATTTAACATCGTACATTATTATTTAAACTAATCGTATCAAATTCCGATGAAAATCATCATCGCACCCGTTAATTTAAATTGATCACATCAAATTCCGACAAAAATTCGAATTCCGAGATGGACCAACCGGGTGGATTAGCGGGCGCGAGCATCATTTACGCGGCGCGAGATGAGTTTGTTTTTTTCCCTCTCGTTCGGGTTGTTTTTTTCCTCGGCGCGCCCACCCACGGCTCCATTGTTTTCTGGTTGGTCCGAGCCCCCTCCCGGTCCCCCCCCCCTCTCCCGCCCGGTCCCCTCCCGGCCCCACCGGCGGCAGTGGCGCATGCCCAGTGCACGAATCGATGCCGGCCGCGGCTCCGGCCCTCCATTCCGCCGCCGCCGTTGCCACGGCAACCAAGCGCCTCGGCTCGGCTCGCCGCCCGCCGGAAACGCCCGAGCCAACCCCGGAGCTTTGAGCTTTCGTGGCCCGACCGCCGAGCAACGGGAGACGGAGCAAGTTTCGGATACCTGCTCTGCCGTCATACCCATGAGAGTAGTAACTCTAGAAATGGAGTAGAGAAATCGGACCTGGTGGGGTCCAGCGGAACATGTTATCAAATGAATCCTTCTTTCCTCGTTATATATTTAATCCCTCGAAACAAGTCACTTGGATCTAGAGTTTAGACTCTTAAAATCATTGGCAAGAAATAATACTCTTGATTTAATCGGACGTTTTGCTTGAATCGAAAGGAAATCCGCTGAAATCAAGAGGCTCGGCTCTTCGATTCAAAGGAAAGTAGGATTGGAAAAGAATATTTTCTTGTCAATGTTATTACGAGTCTGGACTTTTAATAGGACTCTAGAAGTATTTGGTAAGAGGGCTTTGGTGTGCTGTATCAAAATTGCCATAAAGACGAGGGGATCCTCAATTACTTTCGGTACACGCTGAAAGAAACTTCGTTTGGAACTATCGTCCTCGTTGCAAAAAGCTCATCAAAACTTTCGTTTCAGCACTGCCTTATCGAACTTTCGTATTGAATTTCCAAACTTTAGTTCAGGTACCTATCCTAACTTTCAGGTACGCGGAAAAAAATGATATTGCTGATTCAACAATTTTGTAGTGAGAAAGTGTCCGGCGTGTTTCAAAGTAGATTTTACAAAAATAAAATGCTAATTTAAGTACGGGGTGGTTCAATTAGCTTTCCACTGTTGTAAAATTTACATTCGAAGCAGCTCGGACATGTTTTTGAACAATTTGATCGTGAAATCAGCATCGTCATGTCTTTCCGTGTACCTAAAACTTTGATTCCTGAACCGAGGTTTGGAATTTCAATACGAAAGTACCGCAAGGGAGCACTGAAACGAAAGTTTTGTTGAGTCATTTGCACCGAGGACGCTTGTTCCAAACGAAGTTTATTTCCGCGTATGTATATCAGGAATAATTGGGGATCTAATCGTTTTTATGGCAATTTTGACACAGCACACCGAGTCCTCTCTCCAAACACTTCCATATACTCTACCGAAGATTCTGGACACATGAGCTAAAGTTCAATTCGTTGCTGAACAGTTCAGCTACCTGCACCTGAAACATTGGTGAGCCGTATGAACCCAAATTTGATTTTCGTCACCGCAGTTTCTTCTACCGTGCAACGCTTTTAAGTTGAAAGTTTCCCAGCGTTTACATCGGCATTCCGACCTCCGCTGCGCGAAGCTCGGCAACGGAGTGCAGAGAGAACGGTATTTCGAAAGAGTAAACAGCGAGAAGTCCTGCTGGGCTCCAGTAATTACGCCCCCCTTCTCTTCCCTCCCCATCGGGGGGGGGGGGGGTTACACAGCGGAGCAGGGACTGACGGCGACGCGACGTCCGGCCGAGGCGTCCCGGGCTGATCCCGCGAGTTCCAATCCGCTGGAGAGGGAGGGGGCGGTGATGAGAGGGGGAGGAAAGGGGGCGGAGGGGGGAGGAGGCAGGAATTATTAAAATCAATCCACGATACAAATAGAAATACAAGACGACAGCCCGTTCCTGTTCCCGGGAGCCTCGGTCCCCGGAAACGGAAGGGGGCTGATTTGTTGGGAAATGGCAACGCTGTTTTTAGTCCGTTTGGATCCGTTTTAAATAATCGATCCGGAATGAGGCGGCCTGAACAGGGTTGGAATCTTTCACGGAAATTAAAGCTTGGAATTTCATTCTATGAAATTTAAGACGTTTCAGAAAGATGTTGAAAAATAATTTTTGAAGTTATATGAGAAAAGTCTCGGTTGTTACCTCTCGGTGGTTTTTAGTGCGTGTGGCTTTCCTAGTCCTTGAAAATATGTTTCATAGTTTTCACAGCTCTATCTTTTTTGTTGAGTCGTAACCTCGCAAGTATAATGGAAGTCAGGGTTGGATTTTTTTTTTTATGAAGAGAAATATCTTGAAATTTCGTGTGAGATATTTCATGAAATTTCAGACGAACATGGAAGATATTAAATATTTCACGAAATCAAACTTTTTTTTTTATAATTATTTTAAGGAATAAATGAATCTTTGACCTGTTCTACAGGGTGATTCTTATGTTCTGCATCAGCAGCAATAGTTATCATCCCTGTAATTTTTGCAAAAATTGAAATAGAGACTCGAAACTGTGCGGATGTTCCTTGGTCAAAAGAGGCAACATTCAGGAACTCCAACAAATTTAAGGGAACCCTCCCTCAGTTCTACAGGGTGAACCTGAAGTCCTGCATCAGCAGCAATAGTCATCATCCCTGTAACTTTTGAACAAATTGAAATAGAGACTTGAAGTTGTGTGAATGCTCCTTGGTCAAAAGAGGCAACATTTAGAAACTCCAACAAATTTAAGGGAACCCCTCTTAAAAGGTGCAAGAACCGTAGGGGTTGTAAGGGTGGTACAGAACTTTTAGACAACCTTGTATAAGGTCTTCTCCCGAAACCGCTATCCATCCGCCATCTCTTCTCTCACCATCCAAGTGCGCTACGTAATCCGCGGATGGTCTCGAACAATGGCGTGGCGTGAATTGCGATGCATCGATTGTTATGCCGTTTAAATCTACGGTAAAGAATCGATTATTAAGGTGTTCACTGCAAACAACCTGTTTATCGATCCTTTTCCATAGTTGTAAATGGCATAACATCGATATATCGCAAAGCACGCCACGCCACTGGTCTCGAAGGGGTATTTTCACCCCGACAGCTCGCGGCTTAATTTTAACGGGCGAAATCGAGAGGTCTACTTTCCATCCCATCGGATCGTAAACAAGACCTCCCCCGGATCTTCTCGCGCGTGATTCCACTCCCCGAACGACGAAATGAGGGGAGGGGGGGCGCAACAACCGCACGGGGGCGCGTGGATGCGCACGATCGCACTCATTAGTGCGATTTGAAGGGCGCGATCAAACAGGCGCGGAATTAAGTCGTCGGTGGTTGGATGTTGGATGGTGGTTGGCGGTGGTAACGAGCTAATGAGCCCTGTTACCCTACCGCAGAAACCCCGTATTCGCACGTGAATTCCATCCGCGATACGCGGTTTTATCCGACCCGGAAGGGAGCGAAAGTTGACTCCACGATGGTGAGCAATAACCGCACATAAGAATACTGTCGTGCTAAGGTTGAACGCCATATGAGCCTTCAAACGTTGCCGAATTTCCTCTAATAAAACTCAAATTTTCTGCAAAAATCGTGAACATTATTTTTCAAATTTTTCATGTAAGTTTGTTCGGAATTAAATCTAAATTATTTGAAAATTTCGAGGAAAAATATGGACAACTTTCCTCAGAAATAAATGTTTTATCCGGGGATGGTTTTCAACTCTCGAATGTTCCTTCGGCGTTTTTCCTTAGCATGGCAGATTAGGGGTTGCATTTAAGTTACGTGCAGCCGGCCCGAGGGACTAAAAGTTCGCTCGGTATAGAGGCAGCAAAAATCGCATATTTGTTCAGAATGTACACTCGAGATACGCGATTGTATCCTGTGATCTGTATTTCGGTCGGTAATTTTGAAACGTGAATGAAAACAGGGTGAAAATTGAGGTTACGTCGTTCTGGCATACGAGGAAGGGAGTGTCGACACTCCATCCTGGAAAAATCCGAGGGAGGAGCTACGCGAATCGCCGGCGGCATAAGTTCGTTGGGAGTGTGCGTGGATAATTGGTTACACGCTAATTCACCGAAGCTTGCGTCACCCACCCCTCGAATCAGGTGAATTTCACCCTCCCCTCTGAGCTTTTGCTCCTCTAAAGTCGAAGTCTTAACTACATTACCAGTGGCAAAATCTGGTAGGTTTGCTAGGCAGCTAGGTTTGGTTAGGAAGTTCAGTCGCACAAACCGAGGATTCAGTTGCTATACAGCGAAACAATTTTGTCTTTATGGTTAATTGGATTACTTTCAGTTATTTTGTTTTCGTTTAAACTAACCGAAAAGACTGGATGATTGACCAAATTTTTGACTTAGTCGATAAAAACTTTAGGTTACTTTGAGACTTTGAGACTTGGAGGGGGGGGGGGGGGGTGTGCCCTGTTGAACTTAGTGGATGAGCCAAATAGTGTAATTCCTCATTGCAAAATGCAGTCTTCACTCAAAGCACACCGTGTTGAATTTTAGTTTTCTTGAAATCATTCAAAACTTATGTACTGTTTTCGAAAATGATTACTCTCTATTCTTGGCACCCTTTATTTTACCTTCAATCTTCAATTTTACTTATTGTTTTACGTCTTTTCTGTTTCAGGTAAGGAAGCAACAACTTCCGAAAAACCATGATACTATGGTGAGTCAACTTATCAGATTTAGTATGAATCAACGAGGATACAGCTCCTAAAACCAAAAATTCGCTTACGCAGACCGAATACTACGGTTAAAATAGAACTTTGTACCTACGCTACCATGCTAAGGAAGAACGCCGTATGAACATTCGACAGTTGCCATGCTTCCCCGGATAAAATGGGGAGTGTAATGCATGTTTTCCCTTGAAATTTTCAGATATCTTAGATTAAATTGCCAACAATGTTGTCCGGAAAATTTGAAGGACAAAATTCACAATTTTCCGAGTATATTCTTTTTGTATTAGAAGAAATATGCTAACGCCTGAAGGTTCATACGGCGTTCTTCACTTCTTCCTTAACTCGGCAGTATATACGGATCATAGGTCCAAACTTTTTTTCTGGGTGTGTAAGACAAAAAGTGAAAATTTTGGGAGTCATATACTTCATAATACGACGAGAAAAGAGTTTCGGATCATCTTTTTCTTTTCTCTTTTTACATTTAAGAAGGTGGAACATCTCTCATTCGTCTTGGCGCGGGCCGGGGGGGGGGGGGGGCACCCACAGCGGAGCCGGGGCATAAAATCCGATCGAAAATCGATTGGGCACCGCGTCGCGTTGCAGCGTAACTGGAGCCGGGGGAAGATTAAGAGCATTGCGATATATCGTGGCGTGCTTTGCGATATATCGATTGATCTGCCATTTAAACCCATGGAAAAAGATCGATGAGCAGGATGCTCGCAACGAACACCCCAATAATCGATTCTTTACCATAGCTTCGAACGGAGAAATATCGATAATCGATCGTTCACGCTTCGCCACTGATTAAAAGCCCCCTGGATAATTACTCCCATCCAAGCGATTCCCCCCTCGATGGAACCGTAGATCACCGCGAAAACATCCTATCTACCCGTGGGTTTCTGCGGGACTTAGGACGTTCTCGCTTAGGGGTACCGGTTGGCGCGTAATTTGTTTGAGTAAAAACAGAGGAGCGTCGTGCCGGTGCCGAGTTACGCTTGACGGATGATTGGGTCCCTTGATTGAGACGTTCGATGCTCCCCTCCCCCCCCCCCCCCCCGAAGCCCTCGTGATTGGGCCCTCTCCGGATTTTTGGATTTTCGGTCGTCTCCCGGTCGAAATGTCTTACTCATCAGTTGTCGGGGCTCCAGCTAGCTTTCTCGAAGAGCCTAGGTTGCTGTATCGATCACCAAGTAACCTCGATTGATAAATAATTGTTTACCCTTTCTTCATCCCCCATAGGTGGATTTAAGGGGGAAGCGTAGGACGCATCCCCCCTCCTTCCCGTTCGCTCGAAAAGAAGGAGGAAGAATAACGAAGGAAGGAGGAAATGAGAAAGAAGTACGTTTATATTTGATAAGAATTCAAGACGAAACTGACGCAAACTGCACATTAGATGCTTTCAAATTTCGAAAATGTTCTCGGAGAAGCCCCCCGGATCCCATTTCTACCCTCCTCCCGTTCAAAGTGTTTGTACCCACCCATGCCCCACTTGTCTGCGTTGAAAAAAAAACCGGTCATTTGAACCGAACGTTTGCTGTTCCATATCATCCCAAATATTCGGTTTGTCAGACTGAACTTTTGGTTTGTGAAATCGAACTTTCAGCATATATGATCAAACTTAGTTCGTCAATTCACTTTATACCGCTCAATTTCGATCACAAGGACCGAAAGTTCAGTTTGATAAACCGAATATTCAGTTTGACGGACAGAATTAGTTGGGATGATATGGAACAACGAACTTTGGTACATACGACCGTACTTTTTTTTTCAGTGATACTTTGACCTACTTCAGTCTCAGTCGATTCTACGAAAAATTTAGTTGATTAGCCCTTTTTGGTTGATCTAAACGAAAAATTAGTAACTCCAAGAAACCATAAAACGGAATTTTTTTACGAACCATATGGTACACTGGTACTTTGCACTTATGAATAACTATGCATTGTATAATCATTTATTATACTACACTATACTTTTATATATTACTTACTATTTTTACGTATTAACACTAAGTACTTTAGCTTATCATTCATCTTTGTAAAATCTCTTGTTATCTATCGAATAAATAATTTCTCTTGACAAAAAAAAGAAAAAAAAAGAAAATATAGTCACTGGTCAGTACCTTTTTGGAAGCGGTGTTACCTACATACGGACCATCGAAGCTCCTGGCTGTGCCGCGAGGCGCATCCCTCGCGTATTCGTATTTGTAATCCCTCGGAGAATAATAATTGCGGTGCAAGACGATCTCATAATATCGGAAAAAACTAGGGGTGCGGTAATCCAGCTCCTTCGGAACCGCTGCAGGTGCACGACCCACGATCATGGCTTGCCCTTAAAGTGAGTGGGCGCAGAGCTAAGCTTTTTGGAGAATGTTGCCAAATATTGCCAGAATATCGCCTTTGCTGTACCTTTTTTCAGCAACAAAATCGTTCGGATTTTTCATGGAGGCAACACAGTTCGAGTGAGTAAATACTGCGGAAAGCGTTGAAGTAAGAGGGACAGTTTCGTCGCACAGCGGGCTGAATGTTGAAATTGGTAGACAAAGCGATAGGCAAAAAAGACAAAAAAGATATAGAAGGATGCTATTGGTGTAAGTGAGTGGTTGCAATGGACAAAGGAAGTGGATATTAGACTAACTAACGGCAACCCACGAGAGACCTTTTAGTTGGTCCATCATTTTCTCTCTTAGTCCATAATAACTGTCATTTTGACGTCAGGTTTGCAATTTTTTTCATACCTTAAAGCGTCATCACACCGCTTCTATGCGGTATTGGAAAAAACTAACAGTAAACTCACCAGTTCGCGTATTTTATACTGTAAAATACAGCAAAGTCTCTAACACTTTTCCGCTCAAATTTTCAGCTAGGCGGTATTTGGACCACGTTAAGCATAAAGGAACCAAGCAACATCAGCTTTTGCCAAATCTACTTGAACAATTTAATAATTTCTATGAAAACGGTTGCGCAGATTTTCGTGCAAATTTCAGTGAATTTTCTGCATAGTACTAAACTAATCCCTTAAAATTTTCAAAGGAATCTGCAAAAACGCTCTCTTGTAAAAATTAAAATTGCCCAGTCAAATGGCAATAGCCGACGTGGCTTGGTTCCTTTCTACTAAACGTGGTCCTTTTTACCATAGCCGGTGACCTCTCTCAATGTTGACAATGAAAATAAATCGATATTTATCGTTTTCCTGTGACGTGCACTGGAAAAAAAAACACATTGGATCTAGAGTCCAGACTCTTAGAAACATCGACAAGAAAAAGTACTCTTGATTCAATCAGAATCTAGCTTAAATCAAGAACCAAGCCTCTTAATTTAAGCGGATTTCGTTTTGATTCAAGCAAAAATCCGATTGAATCAAGAGTATTTTTTCTTGTCAATGTTTTCAAGAGTCTGGACTCTAGATCCAATGTGGTTTATTTTTCCAGTGTAACGCCAATAGAGTTTCTATTTTCTCTGTTCGGGCCTCGTGTGCGGCGGGCAGGATGAGCCAGATCCGCACACACAACACACACGTACGGGCCATAAACAAGCAATATAAACAGCGGTGGAGTGTGTTCGAGTGTGTACCGCGGGGGCATTAGCGGTGAGCCGATCGTGTTCGAGAGGGGGTGGGCCAGGGGGTTGTTAGCGCGACCGCAAGGGGCGCGAGGGTGGCTAAGCGTTACTTTCAACTTTCTGATTGCGGATTAGGGCTCGTTAAGTGGGATTAGAGCCGTGTACTGACAGCTACTACCCCGAGAGGGCGCGTCTTGCCCCGGGCCACCCCCAACCCCGAGGCGAGGCACGCAGCCAAAGCTCGTGGAAGGAGCTAGGGGTTTAACTTTCGCATTTGAATCCGACAACGAGAGGTTATGTTACGTTCGGTTCATGAAAGACGTCACATGTGATCCCTGGAACAGAATGGCATGAAACGTGAGAAAGAAATGAAAGATTGGACATTTCAGCGAGATCTTTCTCGAAATTTCACGAATCTGTGAAATATTTCGTATTTTTCAGAGACTAGAGTATTTAACCTGCACTCAAACATACAAAAATAGAAGAAAGTCATAAGTTTTACATTTTCCAAAACCTGAAAAGGAACCGGTATTTTTCAATATCTTTCATAAATTTCTAAAATTTCATGAAATATTTCACGTGAAATTTCAGGGATTTATTTTTCATGAAATTTTGCTACTCTGCCCCGGAAAAAAGAGCTTGGCTCAAGCTGGTGGATCTTGAATTGGACTGCATTTTGCAATTAGGAACAACAGTCTCTTACTGGGGGCTTTTTGGGGGCATTTCCAAATTGTTGGGGGTTTTTCCACCTTTTCTTATGCTCGGGCGTGCACGTGATCGAGTATTTTCTGCACCCCTAGCAAATTCCTGCGCAACCAACCAACCTCGACGGACTAAAATGCCTCAACTCCTGTCCACAGAATGAAGCGAAGCACGCAAGTGCCTGAGGAGGGAATTGGAAGGGGGAAATGGAGGGGGGGGGGGCTAAACGCAGGGGAGCCACCAAGAAGACGGCAGCCTCGGCAAAAATTAATTAACAAATTGATTACCGAGTATTAACGCAAAAATAACGGCGCCGGAGGGGAGGGGATGGCCAACTGCAAGTGAGCAGAGCAGAAGAGGGGGGATTCGGGAGGGGAGAGGGGGGAGGTGGCGAAAATAAATTGTGCAGACTTTCCGGGTCAATAATGAGCTCTGCATCCGAGGTGCCCGGTGCCCCGTAATCACGCTGCCATCCTGAGGAAAAACAGCGTATGAACACCTAGTAGGTTGCCAAGTTGCATCCGATGAAGTATATATTTTTAAGGGATGTATGCATTTTTTCTTTGAAATGGACCTCATTTTGCATTCAAGGACACTGGAAAAAGAAACACATTGGATCTAGAGTCCAGACTCTTATAAACATCGACAAGAAAAAGTACTCTTGATTCAATCAGAATCTAGCTTAAATCAAGAACCAAGCCTCTTAATTTAAGCGGATTTCCTTTTGATTCAAGCAAAAATCCGATCGAATCCAGAGTATTTTTTCTTGAAAATGTTTTCAAGAGTCTGGACTCTAGATCCAATGTGTTTTTTTTTTTTTTTTTTTTTTTTTTTTTTTTTGCCAGTGGACGTCTATTCCTGGCTAATCCATGAAAGCACCTATTTGATTATGAAAATGAATATCACGTATGTTGTTTCTAAAATTTGCTAGAATTCAGTTCCTTATTGCAAAATTTGGTTTAAATGTTCAGGTAACCGAGATTCAGCCTACTGATTCAATCGGTGCAGTATTTTACTAATCAAGTAACGATGGTTTCATCCAAAAGATAATAGAACTGAACCTCATGTCCAAATTCTGTGTAATGTCAATTGTGTTCATTTATTAAAATATCGTCATGAACAAATCGTAAATGAATTATTGACTCAGTACACACGAGAAATTTCGAATTCAAGAAACACCTAGACGTATTCACCACCACACCGGAAAAAAAAACACATTGGATCTGGAGTCCAGACTCTTAAAAACATCGACAAGAAAAAATACTCTTGATTCAATCAGATTTAAACTTAAATCAGGAACCAAGCCTCCTAATTTGAGCGGATTTACTTTTGATTTAAGGTTAAATCTGATTGAATCAAGAGTCCTTTTTCTGTTTTCAAGAGTCTGGACTCTAGATACAATGTGTTTTTTTTTTTTTCCAGTGCACCGCGCGAATATAAGGTGACTTATGTTTTTACGATGAAACCATCGGACTGTGACGTAATACGTTTGACGTAGCCACTGACAATGAGTCAGCCGATTAGTTGAGAAATATTCGTCGAACATTTGACAATTTTTTACAATTTTCTGGAATATTAATATTTAATTGGAAGAAAGGCAACGTTTGAAAGTTCATGCGGCGTTCCTCCTCAGCGCAGTAGCACGGTGCAGATCTTTTAAATCGGCTTCGCGCGAACAGAAACCGCGTAACTGAAACGAGATCGTGCAGTGAGTTACGTTGTTTTCGATTCAAGGCCGGTATGAATGGTTGCAGCGGCACGCATAGCTTCTTTGCAAATTAATCGAGCGTTAATTGATGCCAAGAAAGAATGGGGGGGGGGGGGGCTGTGGATGGCAATCGTGGTGTTCTCATGACGCGCTGTGTACCGATCTCTCCTCGTGGATGCATGAAGAAAATACTTCCTCTTGAATTGATTTACTTGTCAATTATGCTCGAAATGATTCAATATACGACCAGCTTTTGGAAATGGTATACTTTACCGGTGGGCAATTTGACATTTGTCACTTTTGATCGTTTTTAACCAGGTATAGACTGATTTAGTGCCTAAATCATTCGATGTATAATATCGAAATCTCTGTTCAAACAAAAAAAATAAAATAAAATAACCTAACTTAACCTCATATCCAAATGTTTTGTGATTTATTTCACTCTCAACTAATTTGGTTCGCCAAACTGAACATTCGGTTAGTCAATCCAAACTTTCGGTCCGTGTAACCGAACTTGTGCGGTGAAGTGAACGGACGAAATAAGGCTGGTCAAATATGCCGAACGTTCGTTTACACGAACCGAAAGTTCAGTTTGAGAAACCGAAAATTTGGGATCATATGGAACACCGAACGTTGGTTAACATGACCAGATTTTTTTTCAATTTTTTCACTATTATTAACTTATACAATTTATTAGATTGTGATATTAGAGTTTTCAAGACGGTCACTCGAAAAAGTATTTCTATATCCTTGTCTTTAAGTCTATGACTGTTTCATGACGTCGAGTATAATCCTCCCGCACGCGCGAAGCGGCTCCGACGAGCGGGCAGTCCGAGGGAGCGGATATCCCGGATTCGAACAACACATGTCGATGGTCATTTCACAGTTGGCTTAGCGCTGCAGTCGAGCAACTGCAAAGCGACAAAAAAGCAATCTGACCGAAACAGAGGTGCAAACGAAAGCGGGGGAAACAAAAGATGCGGAATAATTGAAATCAGATGCATCCAGCTCCAGCACAGGGAGGAATGACCAGCCCGGTCCGCCGGCGGTGCATGCAGAGATCTCAGAGCCGCACCGTGGAATTGATCTCGGATCTCCTTGAACAAGGCTTTCTAAATTTCAGAAATCAAAGTTCCTCCAAAATTCGACCAATCGAATTTATATGTAATCGCCGACTTACAATTAGTTAAAACAGCAAAATTACTAGTGTTGTACCAAACAGCGGTATCTCTTTGAGAGAAACTTGTGCCCATATGAGCTTTTTTCCCTCTGTATTGAGATTTTCAGCTTCATGCTGATTTTTTACGCACGTTGGCTAAAAAAATTCAACTTACTGTCTTACGACTCGTAAGCCGCACCGTGGAATTGATCTCGGATCTTGTTGAACAAGGCTCCTTAAATTTTCGAAGTCGAATTTCCTTCAAAATTCGACCAATCGAATTTATATGAAATCACCGACTTAGTTAAAGCAGCAAAATTACTATAGTGTTGCACCAAACAGCGTATCTTTTTGAGGGGAAATTGTGCTCCTATGAGCTTTTTGAGCTTTTTTGTTGAGATATTCAGCTTTATGCTGATTTTTAACGCGCGTTGGCTACACAATATTGGCAAACAGCAAAATTACTAGTGTTGCACCAAACAGCGTATCTATTGGAGGGGGGGGGGAAACTGTGCTCATTTCAGTTTTTTCCCTCTGTCTTGAGATTTTCAGCTTTATGCTGATTTTCAACGCATGTTGGTTAAAAAAGTCTAACTTTCTGTCTTACGACCCGTGCTTCTACCTCAGTCAGTTGGTGAAAATAAAAAAACTTGCGCAACAAGAAGTGACGCTAGTTTTTGCCAATATAGTGACGATAATTTTTGGTAGGTGGTGAAAATAGTAAAGCCACAGTTTTTTTGGTATAGTAAGATTTGTATTTTTTATGTCTTACTGATTTTTATTTTCGCAAACAGCGACGTGATGAAAGGCCAGTAAAGCCACATTATTCCGTGCGAGAGTCGTACACAGAGAGAAAACGCAACACAAAAGTTTGGTTTTTACGGGAAGCAACACACAAAAGAACTCAAGTTTTCGGTTGACTCCGGGGTATTCTAGGCTCTCCAATTGTTTTCTGCGCTAAACTCACGGCTGACTGTACCAAAATCAACATCAACTTTGGGGTAGTTTGTGTGTTTCACCACCTATATTCACCAAAAGTAACACAAGAACACAAATATTTTTATCAGTGGAAGTTCTGCTGCTTTTTTTTAGTCTGACACCGTTTCATGCCAATTCCTAATACACTTCAGCGTGATGTGACGTGACAATTTCAAAGGATCCAGCAATTTTTAATCGATTGATCGAGGATAAGGATGGCATTACCACCACGCGGGGTAGTTCAAACCTAAATCGATCGACTCAGTTTGGTGCGGTAACAAGATGACCTTTGAAACTCTTCGGTCCGCAGCTGATTTTTCCCACACTTTTAACTTTCATCCCTAATTAGGTCTGTGGAGAGGAGACGTTGTAGTTGAACTTTGCACCCTCATGGAAGATTCACCTTGGCCTTTAGGAAAAATTCCATGACCCGATCGCACCTTCTGCCAACTTACCAAAAAGAGCAGTGAATGCAAAAATGAAATTTTGAGAGAATGCACCCAATGACACTCGAGAGTAACATTTTACTAAATCCTTCGTTCTTCGGAAAATTGTCAATAATCTTCCAAAAGATTCCTAGGTACGTTGATTGAAAATTGACAAATTTCAATCCGGATTCTACACTTGTACACAAGAATGCACACAAAAATGTTAAGCATTTTCTCACAAAGACTAGAGGTTAGGCAGAAAGCAAGAATAAAGAAAAAGTGACAGAAACGAACCTTAGAAATGAAGTAATTGGAGAACCAATCAAACTGAAAGTAACATTTAATATTACAGAAGAGAACAGGACATTCTTACGCTATAAGAAGCCGTAATTGAAATAATACTTAAATAAATACAGCAAGTAAACCGGGGTGTAGGAAAGCAGAGACAAGATCATACAATGTACGGAATTTGTACGAAGTGTACAAGTGTACTTTGTTTTACAGTGTACGGATTTTTCACCGGATTCTACATTTCTTTTTTCCCCGTACTTCATGCGATTTGAAATTCCCGAAATGTTCCGAATCTCTTGCATTTTCCGGAACTTTTGAAATTCCCGAAATGTTCCGGATCTTTTGCATTTTCCGGAACTTTCTTGGAAATTTTGCACAAATTTTAAAAGAATCCCGGAACTTTTGACGGACATGGAATGGCAGCACCGGGAAAACCTAAAGTGCCTAACTCAAGTCAGGTGCGTAACACCGGAGAAACACGGTTTCCCACGAGTGGCGACGGCCACTGTGCGCGGATCAGGAGGCGCATCCGTCACACCCATACGCAGATCGCCGCGGCTCCGGATAATCCGGGCAAAAACACCCGAATCGTAAAACGCCTTAATTTTTTTCGCTCCTCACACGATGATTTTGTTTCTGATTCCGTTCCCATTCGCTCCCCTTTTTTTCCCCGGCTAATTTCCCGCGGTGGCCCCCGCGGGGGGGGGGGGGGGGGAGCTCTGGGAGAGCGTCGAGCGTCGATCGGTCACGGCATACATTTCCGGCCGCGGATTAAGCGGATCTCGGGTGACCAAAAGAAAACGCGCGGAGAAAGGGGAAGAACCGCGTAAGTGACGATGAAATAGTGTGTGCGGATGCGTGGTTTTGTCCCGGTCGGAAAGTGGATCTCGGCGAGCGTTGAACTTGTCCCGCGGTTTATTCTTCGGCTCCGCGCTAACCTTATAATGTGCATAATCGCGGGTTTTCGTGACTCCACCGTTGCCGGAAGACTGCCACTGAAAAAAAATTCTCGGCGTTTTTACCAAGGTGCGTTTGTACCTTTACCATCGCACTTTTTTTTTACCAATTATTGGTAATTTTACCCAGACAGACTGGTAAGCTTACCTAAAAACTGGTATTTTTACTGTTTTTTTCAGGCCAGAATACCACTTTTATTGGTAATCAATTCCCGGTAATTTTGCCATTTTATCTCGGTAATTCTACCACAGTCGATGAAAAATATTGGCGTTTTTACCGGGGTTCAGTAAAATTACCGAGAAAGTCAGTAACCAATTCCATAAATGGTAATTTTACCAAGAAAAAATCGGGATCAAATAGAACCCTGAATTCTTGGTAATTTTACCATTTTCTTAGTAAATACACCGAGATTTTTTTTTCAGGCACCCTCAGGAAGCGTGTATTAAAATCCGTGAACTTAGTTGGGTTTAAATCGAACAAGCAACTAAATTAACTCCGTGACAAAGCGTGGAGTATCACAAACATTGAAGGCGCTCGAAGTTGAGATCGAGCTTTTGAGAATCATTGCCTATCAAACCTTCATCACACCGATGCCCGATGCACATTGTTGCGATTTTTCGAAACAACATATGTGAGCCGCTCGCAAATTGCCGGCGATTGCGAGTTTTCTTCGTTGAGTTGAGTCAACCGGAATCTCCTTGAAGCGACTGGAAATTTCTTTGAAATAAAAGGAATCCTGTTTAAAACAAAGGCATTCTCTGTTGTTTCAACCAGAAACTGTTGGGACATATTTTGCGATAATCTGTTCCTTTCAATTTTTCTCAGAGTGCATATGTGCAAATCTATAGCTGAAAGCATCACAGGCATTTAGAGCTCATTTCAGAAATGAAATGTCCGCTATTAATTTCAATTTTCCATCAAGATAAGTTCGTCATTTCTGAAATTACCTGGCATTAATGTCCCTTTCGTACATTTCCCTATGCTTTACTCTTTATTGAACCTAGTTGCGGGCCGATCATTGGAAGTTTCAATCAACCTACTTGGACGTAGGAATGCGATGTATTGCGGGGTAAAGATAGAGCTACAGAGTTACGTAGTTTCGCACTTAGGACGTTGATATACTTCTCACCATGATCATGGGAAATATTCGTTGTGGAGCTTCAAAGGACACGTGAGCAGCCGAAGATAGGAGAGGCACAATAATCTGGACTCGTTTTTCAAACTTTTCTCCCGCAAAGAAGCGATACCTCACAAGCAACATAGAACGAAGCATTGTGGGTGCTCACTTTGCGCCATCGCGCCTTCAATTTTGCAGATGCAACACGGACGTCCATCGAGTACGAATAGTTGTATCACTGCGCCGTCGTCAACGCGTTTCCTTTCCCTTGCTTCATTTCCATGCTGTGTTTGTTTCCAGTTGTTTTATTTATAGGGAAGCCTTGAAAGTACAACATAATTATTTCAGAGCATCATTTTCACCAATCTCAAGTAAAATTGAAGAGTATAAATGTGAAAATGGATCCTTATCATGCCGACATAGCACCAATGCAATGATCGAGCCGTAGTCCGGTCCCTACCATGTTTCCCGCCAAAACGTTGCAACGATGGTTTCGGAGGATGCCGATATAGTAGCTTCGATTGCGCTCTCGTTTTGGGCGCCAAAACGCGAACCCCCCCCCCCCCCCCCTCCGCAACTGCCAGATTGGATTGTGACCGCGACCGGATTAAGCGGCCCGGAAACCGGCTGTCCGGTGCGAAGTCCAGCGCTCCGCCGTGCTAAGGAAGAACGCCTTATGAGCCTTCGGACGTTGCCAACTTTCCTTCGATAAAAATCGACTTCATCAGGAAAATCGTGTATATTCTTGTCCAACATTTTCAGACCCCTTGCACGCAATATAATCTAAAATATCTGAAAATTTCGAAGAAATATATGCGTGGATGTCGTCGTAAATACATGTTTTATGAAGGGAAATTTGGCAATTCTCGAATGTTCATACGGTGTTCTTGCTCAGCACGGCAGAGCCTCGGCACTGGCCGGCGCGATGCTCTGCTCTGGGTCCATTTTCTCGAGCACCCAATCGTCGCAGACGAACAGGACTTTGAACCTTTATTTTTCCTCCTTTTAAATCCATTGAAAATATCGATTTCTTGCAGGGCAAGGTGCCTCACCAAGAATCGATTGTTTTAAATACATTTGAATGGCGGGATAACAGTTGCCAATTTCAATAATTGCCTTATCTACTCAGCTTAAGTGCTTTAGGGAATGGGAGACTATCCATGATGATTACACGGTTAGAAATATCAGAGTGATATTCGGGATGTGATTCATTCCACAGTCTTTTATGCTTTAAGAAAATCCGAGTGATATATGACATTGGATCGTATTCATACACAGTCGTTCCTAAAATAATTTTATTCTTGGGGGCGGCCTGATTTCGATGACCGAAGTGGGAAACCTCGTATCTTTACCTATTGCGACGATTCTGAGTTTCTGCTTCTTTTTTATTTTTTTGAAGAGAAACAAGCCATATTTTCACCTTAAAATGTATACAAAATGTTCTGCTTGCAGTGAAGAAAGATCAATGAGGCTTTCAATAAATTACGTTGGCTAGTTCCCAAAGAAAAAAAACATTAAGTAAGACGCGGAAAATCTTCTACGTCGCAAACGGAGTTACGTAGTTTCGCACCTAGGACGTTGATATACTTCTCATCGTGATCATGGGAAATATTCGTTGTGGAGCTTCAAAAGCCACGTGAGCAGCCGAAGATAGGAGAGAAACAATAATCTGGACTCGTTTTTCAAACTTTTCTCCCGCAAAGAAGCAATACCTCACAAGCAACATAGAACGAAGCATTGCGGGTGCTCACTTCGCGCCATCGCGCCTTCAATTTTGCGGATGCAACACGGACATCCATCGAGTACGAATAGTTGTATCACTGCGCCGTCATCAACGCGTTTCCTTTCCCTTGCTTCATTTCAATGTTGTGTTTGTTTCCAGTTGTTTTATTTATAGGGAGGCCTTGACAGTACAGCATAATTATTTTAGAGCACCATTTTCACCAATCTCAAGTAAAATTGAGACGAATAAAAATGGATCATTTACAAGGAAGTACAATGAAAAGTCACTATAAAAAGTACACGATGCGGAAGAAAAAATTCCACGATTTTCGCAAATTGTGAGGCAGAAGCCCACCTACTTTATATTTACTAAACTCCCAGTATACTTCTTATTTTTTTCTTAAATCTGTTTGAAAATTTCACCGAATTTTATCGACAACCCAAAGAAAATTCGGTGATTTCGGACAGCTTTGTTGAACAATTTCTCCGTAAAAAATAAAATTACGGCGGAAATTTTGAAACGTCGCAGAGCACTTCGTCTTTTTCAGCACGAAGGAACGTAACTTCATTCTGAGGTTGCCAAATTGACTCGAACAATTTTTTATTTTACAAAAAAGTACGTAAGGAATTTTTATCCAAAATTGGTCTATTTTTTGCTTGGAATCTAGAGAAAAATCAGTGAAATTTTCAGTCAGAAGTGCCCTAGATTCTCTTGATTAATAGGCAATTTGCGATGGGAAATTTGGCAACATTGACATGGAGTTACGTTCTTTCGTCCAGGAGACTACTTGTGATACTTTGGCCGGAAGGTGACGATGTCTCGTGGTACTTTAATACTCACCCTGTCCAGAGGTCCATTGTGCCTGCTGTGCGTCGACGAGGCCGGCCAACACGTCCGTAATTTGGCCCCTCGGACCCTATAATTTGGCTCAAGTATAAGTATGTCTTTGGCTCGGGGCCCACGTGGACGAGGTGCCGGTAGGAGGGGGGCGTGGTGGGACGCTAAGTGTTAGCGTGTTTGCGTCTCGTTTGGTTTCATTTTCGGACCTCGTAACTCCCGGTAATTTGGGGGGAGGGGGGTTAATTCAATTACTCGATTGCTCCGAAAGTCTGCTAATGAAACGTGTAGCCTTAGTGCATATATCGACGAAAGCTTCGCTGTCAGGTCGGGATAAAAAATTTGAATTTTCAGCGTGAAGAAATACGGGGGTTCCAGTGGCGTGGCGTGAATTGCGATGTATCGATTGTCACTCCATTTAAACCTATGGTAAAGAATCGATTATTAAGGTGTTCGCTGCGAACACCCTGTTTATCGATCCTTTTCCATAAGTTTAAATGGCATAACAATCGATATATCGCAGTTCACGCCACGCCACTGGGGGGTTCCGCTCGGAGTTTATAGATCGATCGATATAAATCGAGCGAAAAATAAAGATGTGAACCGATCGACGTGATCCGATTGACACCAATTCGATCAAAAAACCCATGAGTTCATCGATAAACCCGCTAATCGATCGACAAACTCCGTTAATCGATCGATAAACCCACTAATCGATCGACAAACTCCGTTAATCGATCGACAAACTCCGTGAATCGATCGACAACCGTGAATTGACCGACAAACCTATGAATCGACCGACAAACCCGTGAATCGATCGACAAAATTCGTCAGTCGATTGACAAACCCGTGAATCGATCGTCATATCTGTGACCCGATCTATAAAATCCCTGAGCCGATTTACCAACCTGTAAATCGATCGACAAACACTTACTGTTTGCGAAACGAAACGTTCAACTCCTTTCATTTTTATCATAGTTTCCATCTCTCGGAGCATCCGAAATCAGTCTTGATATCCTCCTCCGTGACGCTCTCTTTTGCATTCCAGAGAATCAAAGACTATAATAATTAGGTCTAATTAAATCCAAATTAAATGTTTTTAATTGTATCTAATTTCTTTGTTTCAGGTGAGTTTCAATGATAGGAAAAAAAGGTGTAGCGGTTCTCTTGCATCGTTTTATTGAATATGTTTTGCTCCTCCGGTCTTTTCACTCAGGTGCGTGTCAATTTTGAATGTTCGTTCAGTTAAGCACAATCTTTTCACTCGGCTTTCCATACCTCACAGTGATTCTGATGATCACAATTTAGTGCCGGTTACACACAATATTTGAATTTTTAATTGTAAAAAATGTAGGAAGGCTGAGCTACGATCCTAGCTGCGACGTAGACTTGGTTCCTCTTTTTACCTAATGGCCACAAGTGATCAGCGAGCGTTCGGATAAGACCCGTAACAGAGTTGTCCTCGTTTCCAAAATGAGGGAGCGAATTTCGTAGAAAATGATCCGCCTCGTTGCCAACTGGTCAATTCTTTCCTAAATCTTTTCTCGTAATACTTCGACGCATAAAAGTACTACGAAACTACTCGATACCGCGAAAGCACTTATCTTGATTGCTGTGTTTCAAACCCTTCTTTATTTTTTAAAAGAATATTACTGCTCATTTTAAGGGTGAGAAAAGAATGATCCGAAAAAATTCTGTCCAATTCCTGTGATCATTTATCCCGTAGGAAAAAGTGAAACATATCAGCATGCAAATCTAGATAGATACATCTTTTAGTAGTTTCGCTATCGACACACGTAATTAGTGTCAAGCTCATGATAATTAATCCACCCCTGCCATTTCAATCGTTTCAGCGACTTGAAACTTGCTGATCTGTAAAGAAGAATCAGATCCGTTCCAATTACCAAGTTTCTAATACCAACGAACATTAATGTCTAATGTTAGCTCTTCGGATGAAAATGTGAATCAAGGTAAAAAAATTGGCGACATTTATGGTGTTGTGCAGATAAACTAATACAGTAATTTTACTGCCCTTATTTCAGTATTACGTATTACATGAGCGAGTTTTATTATT
Source organism: Bemisia tabaci (assembly GCF_918797505.1). Lineage (NCBI taxonomy): Eukaryota > Metazoa > Arthropoda > Insecta > Hemiptera > Aleyrodidae > Bemisia > Bemisia tabaci. The sequence goes on from NC_092800.1 coordinate 16,575,019, forward strand.
CATTTCAGTTTGAATATCTCCTAGATTTTTTCTAGGGAGTTTAGCGTTATCGACCAATGGCTTGCCGTGCTTTGCAATATATCGATTGATCTGCCAAAACCTATGGAAAAGTATCGATAAATAGGGTGTTCCCAGCGAACACCTTAATAATCGATTCTTTACCATAGCTTTAAATTGGGAAGTATCGATACTCGATCATTCACCATCGTTACCGACTTCACCGTTCCTTTGTTTCGGTAAAATATTGGTGAAGAAATAGAAAGAGCACGATTTGGCCTCGTCGTTGTTGGTCGCGATCGCGATGCTTCTAGGAAAAAACTCAGCCCTCTCTCGCCCCCGCGACGAGGCCGCGTTTCGTTCGACCCCTTGTGTTTTCTCTTACCTGATCCTTTTTACCTCTGCCTTTGATTCGAAAAGGTGAGCCGGTTTTACCTCAACTCTCCTACTTGCGAGATCAGCGCTCTCAAGGTCTGCTACTTATTTGGAGCATTTGCCTTCACCAGGAGGAACTTCCGAAAACATAATCAATGTTTTCAGTGGTATTTTCCTGAGATCTCAAAGAAAAGGGGTAAATTTTATTTTCACACACTGAAGAAGTGCATTTCGACGGTGATACTACCGGACCACGTATCTCGTTTGCAGTGTTTGAAAATCTCCGCTCTCATTTTATATTTTCTTGAAGGAGATCAAATCAATATCATTCCTTGAAGTTTTCACAGAATTTTCTTCGCAATGAGAGAAAAAACCGCAAAAGTTGTCAAGAAAACACCTTTGTGATGTTTAACGCCTCAAACCGAGGTACGTGATCTGGTACTTTCACCGTCGATTTCTGTATTTGTGTCACTTATGGTTCATATATGAGGTGAAATACAAACCATTCCAATTTCCTTATTGATTTCTCTATATTTTGAGTTGAATTTAAAATAAAAAGCAATGGAAAAGGCTGGAAAACCTCAGAATGAACAGAAATCTTGGGTATCTTTATGTTATACTTTCCATTCTAACCTCGCGTGCTAGGAGTGGATGCATTACATGTTGTTACAGTCACCGAGGCTCGAATAGCAAAACAGAAGCTTACATCAAGCTAGTCGCGTGCAGTATGCTTTGTAAACGGAAGGCAAAATTCGTAGATATCTTTTGACATAAATCGTCGAATAGAAAACTGTTGATGAATCAGCGCGGTGATTTCCGTAAGCACTATTACACAAAACGTAGCTTCTCTGATGTTAAGGCGTATCTCAATTTTCGCATGGGCCTGAACTGAAAAAGCAAGGAATTCGAATAACAGGGTATCATTAGACACCCTAAATACATAGATTGTCTCTGCATCGAGTTAAGTGAGTTATTCTATCATCAGCCCGGCCAACTAATTCCATCTGTGAAGAGGGTAGGCCAGTGCCATTATAAAGGCCAATAAAAATCGAGAGTGCTCGGATCGGCAGCCGCAAAGATAAGAGAAAAAAGGCAGAAAGGTGAGATGAAACAACCCCAAGGACTCGGGCTCTCAATTACTCAAAACAAACAAACTAACAGGTATTGGAAGCTGAAAAGGGCAGTGCGAAATCCCTACCGTGAAAGAATAACAGCGATGAATGAAACGAATTCAAACACCCGCGCTGAGGTAGAACAATGTATGAGCCCTCAGGTGTTGCGAAATTCCATTCGATGAAATACGAATTTTCGGTTGAAATTATGAATATCCGAATTCCAGTTTTTGTGCGAATTTTCTTCGCGCTTTACTCCAAAGTGCCTGAAAGTTCCGGCGAAAAATATTAATAATTCACCTTAAAAATAAACAACCTATCGGGGGAAACTTGACAACGTCCGAATGTTCATAAGGTTTTTTCTTCAACGATGGAGTCTTTAGCCTCCAATCTGCCGTGCTACGGAAGAACGCCGTATGAACATTCGAGAGTTGCCGAATTTCCTTCGATAAAACGTTTATTTTTGAAGAAAATTATGATTATTTTTCCTCGAAATTTTCAGACGTTTTAGACCAAATTACGAACAAAATTATCTGAGAAATTGGAAGACAAACATTCAGAAGTTTCCCTGAAAATTAGTGATTTGCCAGGGGAAATTTGGCAGCGCCTGAAGGCTCATACGGCGTTTTTCCTTAGCACAGCAGAAATAACGAGTCGATCGATTCCGATCCTGCAAAAATAGCGTACCCGCGCGTGAGATACGCGGTTCTGTGGCGTGAATTGCGATGTATCGATTGTCATGCCATTTAAACCCATGGAAAAGTATCGATAAACAGGGTGTTCGCAGCGAGCACCTGAATAATCGATTATTTACCACAGCTTCAAATGGGGAAATATCGATGGATCGCAAAGCACGCCACGCCACTTGCGGAAAGGTGTAAATATTTATCGGACGGAAGGTAAACAGCGGCATTGTGCCGTCGCGTGCTGCGGAGTCGGGATTCCGAGGAGGAAATTGGCCGAGATTAGCGGTAATTAGGCCCGACAATGGCCGCGAGACAATGGCCGTATCCTCGAGTCGCAACACAATAAGTTAATAGAAAACTGAGTCACTGGGTCTGTGCGTCTGTAACCGAGCATCTGTGCATGTCGACGTCTGGAGAGCTTTGGTGCTTGCGCGGGCGGGCCTCCGAAAGCCGCGTTGCCGGGATTCAATCGAGATTTGTGCAAGTTGGCAACATTGATTTTTCTCCATTTAAACGTATGTAAAAAATCGATTCTTGGCGAGGCAGCATTCCTTACCTGAAATCGATATTTTTAACGGATTTAAACAGAGGATAAACAGTGTTTCCAACTTGGAAAATCGCCTCTGCCGGGTTTTGGGAATCTTGAATAGCTAATTAATGTTGCTTTAGTTTTATTGGTAAAAGAATTTGCGTCTTCGTCCACAGCGAAAGGGATTATAGTTAGGGATGCAAGTTGGTAACCCTGTTTTTAATCCATTTGAATGTACATAAAAAATCGAATCCTGGCGAGGCAGTTTGAAATCGATATTTTTTATGGATTTAAATAGAGGATAAACAGTGTTGCGAACTTGAAAAATTGCCACTGCCGAGATTCTAGTTTTCCCTGATAACTAATTATAATTTCCTTAAGTTTAATCGGTAACTAAAGTTTTGTCGTCATCCGCAGAAAAGGGATTATGAAGTGCGCATGGAAGATAATATTTTAAAGGAGGGACATTTTTTATCAAGTTACGTCGGAAAATTGGAATTTAAGACTGATCAATGGTGATTTTGGTGGTCGTACGTTCGTTGTTAACATGTACATTCACCTCTGATTAAATGAAACTCTCTTATTATAAGTATGACGCCATTTAGGTTTTATTTTTTGTTTGTTTAACGAATGTCACTATTAACTGCTCATGTCTTCTTTTAGTGGTGATTCCGGAATTTTTCGTCTTGTGCATTGTGTTCCATATCATAAAAGGAGACTTCTATACCGTATTTCTTATTGCCCAGAAGGGGGTATGTAATTTACGTGCATTGCTATTTCGCCTTCAATTTTCGAGGTAGGCAAGATGAATACCCTCCTTGAAGCAATAGTTATCCGGGGTCAGGATGCGTGTTTCCAACAAATTTAAAGTTTTTTTTCAACTACTCCTTACGATTTCACAAGCGGTTCTGTTTTCCAATTTATAAGCCCTCATGATCGACAATAATTACATGAAATGAAATTTTGCAATTGAAAATAACACGATCCTTTATGTTTTGAAGAATTTTCCCTGGGAAAAACTGTTTCATTGGCTTTTCATGATACTTTAAGGTTGTCGTCAAGTATATTGATGCCAGCTTCAAGGCGCTCTTGAAACACAACCTTCGGTAATAAATGTAACGCTTTAGTAAAATGTACTCTCGATTTAAGTTTTATTAATAAAAAAATGAAAAGAACTACATTTATTTAGACATTTATTATGACTTTGTCAATACAAATGTTTTTGAATGGGAAAAAACGTATTCTCGTTTTGCTTTGATAAGTAGATCAGTTTGTGAGTATTAGAATCCCGGCTTTGAGCTGTTTATATAAATAGGATGCTTTATTAAAGGATTCTCCTATCCTTAATTAAGACAAAATTAAGAAAATTTCGTGCGAAATGGCAGAAAAAAATTGCGAGTAATATAAATTGGTGCCAGTTGGCAACGGGCGCGAGACCGCCCTCTCAGGCCGCGCTAATCGCGGGCATTGTGTCGGGCAATCGAGCCGAACAAAACGGGTTGTAAAATATCCATCGCCCGCGTAAGTTTGGCGGCGGGCCGACCCCGGCGAAAGAATAAAAGTTTCGGAAGGAACTATTCGAAAACGACGGCAACAATTGCATTTAGCACGTGCCTAGACGATTTATGTAAATATCGCTGCACCGGGCGCGGGCGCTGCGCATCGGAATTCTCGCGGCGGCGGATAGGAAGTGTTACCTGGCGGAGGAGACTCCTCCCTCCCCGCGGCGGAGGGGAAGCGAGCCGCGCTCCCATTGGCCGAGCGGAAAGATGGCAGGCGGGCACGTCAATCAGAGCAGCGGAGGGGAAACCCGGGCGCTGCGAGGAACTGCGGAGCGCGCGCCCGCCAGTCGAGTTCAGATTTTTCCCCGTGATCCACGCGCACCGTGATACGCGCTCCATGTGACGGTGATAGCTATCCCCGTGTTGTTTTTACCGAGCCAGCAAACTGTACGCGCACCGAGAAGACATGCTGACGATGGAGGCGGAACTCAAGGGCGGCCACATGCCCCCGCACCACCACGTCTCGTCGTACGGCGCCCTGGCCCACGGCAACGTCATGTCCCTGGGCCAGCCCCAGCTCCACAACCCCCTGTCGCAGCACCCCCAGCACCAGGCCCACCCGAACCAGCACACCCAGCACCACGGCCCGCCGACCAACAACAACAACTCCTCCAAGAACCAGAACATCGACCGCGTCAAGCGGCCCATGAACGCCTTCATGGTCTGGTCGCGCGGCCAGCGCCGGAAGATGGCCCAGGAGAACCCCAAGATGCACAACTCGGAGATCTCCAAGCGCCTCGGCGCCGACTGGAAACTTCTCAGCGAAGCTGAGAAGCGGCCCTTCATCGACGAGGCCAAGAGGTTGCGCGCCGTCCACATGAAGGAACACCCGGACTACAAGTACCGGCCCAGGCGGAAAACGAAGACGCTCCTGAAGAAGGACAAGTACCCCCTTACGACGTCCTCCCTCATGGCCGGCGCCAACGCGGAAGTCCGCAACCCCACGTCGACGGCCTCCTCCGTCCAGCAAGTCGTCTCCCGCGACATGTACCAGATGCCCAACGGGTACATGCCCAACGGCTACATGATGCACCACGACCCGGCCGCCTACCAGCACCACCAGAGCTACTCCACGCACATGCCCGGCGGGTACCGCTACGACATGTCGCAGATGCACCCCAATTCCAACCTCAACTCCTACATGAACGGCTCCTACAGCGTGTACAGTTCGACCGGCGCCGGGTCCCCTTATCACTCCTCGAGTATACAGCAGCCAGGCTCGCATAGCCCGAGCGGGTCGAGTATAAAGTCCGAGCCGGTGTCACCCTCGTCGGCGGGAATACACACGCCGACGCCGCAAGGGCCGCCGACGGTGATCAAAAGGGAGTACGGGAACACGACGGGCGATCTCCGCTCCATGATCTCCATGTACCTGCCCACGGATTCTTCGGCGATGGAGCAGAATAGGATGCAACACCAACTGCAGCAGCACTACCACGCCGCGTCGCCGGATCACCTGGCGCAATCGCCTATGCCTCTAGCTCATATGTAGTTCCAGGCTGAAGCCGAGTTTCAGCCGTCCCATGTGCCAAGTGTTTCACGCGCGCCCTTCTGAGCCCCCGGATTCGACCGTGGAGTCCCGGCCCCGCAGCGGCTCAAAATCCTGTGTTTGAATCGTAGTTTTTCGAGTTTTACGCCCTCAAAATAAGCCCTGATTGTACAAATAATGTCGGGAAGTGTTTCGAAAAATGTACTTGCTCATCCAAGTGTTCCGCTCGTTTTTCAAAAGTGCGGCTTATTGTGGCAGTGAATTCAATCTATTTCATCCAGTGCGTGGTTTTTTACAACTCTCCTTTCATATCAATTTATCCGGTGCGTTCTTCCGTCGAGGATTTTTTTTATTTTATTTATTTATCATTTGTTTACCTTGTTGAGTATGTTAAACCACTTCAGCCTCCTCTTCCGGTATGTGAGTACTATGATTTTTTTCATAATTAAGTTAAGATTTGTTTTGTACAAAATGGTGGCATTTACGTCGAGGTTTCGTCACGATTTGAAATGGATTTTCGACTGAAATTGACATGAGTTTTATCAAACGTCTTGCTCGAGACGTACGCTCTCTAAACCTCAAAACTTTTAAATTTTGAATGCACTATGTGTTTGGATCGTAAAGAATCGTATTTCTAGGGAATTTTTACTATACCTTCGGTTTTGTCTATTATTTTTCATAATGTACTTGATTTTTTTTGGTATAAAGTAAAGATGCGCTGGTTGCATCGCACAATATATGTAGAAATAAAGTTACCAAAATATCTTTGAATCCTATCAGAGACACGATTCTATCCAACATATAGTTAATTCAATCTCTAAAAGTTTTGGCGTGTCTGCATTCAATCTTCAGTTACAATTCGCATAATGACGAAGATCTTACAGAATAATTTGCTCCATGAGCATTCATATACCTACCGATTAATAATATCGTAAAATTTTGGACTGAATGTACGAGTATTGACGATAAATTATGTATGTCAGTTTTCAATTAGGTCCAAGAACATTCATTTTTCACAGTCCTCTGAAAGGCCTAAATTCTGCCTTTCATTATCAAAATTTACCGTTCTAAATACCCAGTAATTCTAGATTTTTCAAGTTACAAATTTATTTTGCGATTCATGTTGCACACATTTGCTTATTGAAAAGTTTACAGAAGGAAAGAGAGAGTATTGTGTGTAATGTGTAAGAATTCACGATATTTCTAGTTATTTCTAGCGATTATTCCATGTTTAGCGATTTTTCTTAAACGTTGTTTGTTGAGTCGAAATTCTACACCATGAAAGTCCCTATTACCTCGCCGTTTCACAAGACCCAGTTGAAATTGGTATCTGATTGACTCGGAATCGAAATTTTGACGATTTCGGCCAGTGCAGCGTGTCAAATTACCCTGATACCATGCATTAGCTTTAAAATAAATTAAAGTTCAGGATTTTAGAAGATTAAGGGGCATTTCAGGGCTCAAAGTGTTTCGGAATCCAATTTGCGGAAGGAGAACCGAAATTCTTCATGAATCTCTTTTTTCTACCCGTGCGTTCGAGTCTCCTTTGTTTTTCGCGCGATCCCATTGAATAGCCGTGATGGAAACTTTTTTTGATGAAAATACTGTTACGTTGGATGTACGTGAAAATTGCTTGCAAGGTCTTATTATTTATCGGCAATTCTTTTTTCTTTGTCCTTAATTTGTTTACATCAAGTGTCCGTTACTTTCATTAATTGCTAAAATTTTCCAGCGTTTTTCATCAATAATGCGTGTAGACTCTGAATAATACGGATGTAAGAAAAGTTCGGCTTCACTTAAAACTGCCTATATTCAGCCAGTTATTTTAAAATAAAACTTAAAATTTTTTGTTTATAAAATTAATTCCGAAAATTAACATTTTCTAGACGAGAGAAAAGTGGATCAAACTATTTTCACATAAAATTATTTAAATTGAATACACGTGCTCCTGAGTTCGTTGGAATTGTTTTAATAATGGTCGTTTCATTTGAAATTTTTCTTTATAGTGGCGACCAAAAATTATTTACCAGAAAATTGTGGTACCCAGGAGCAACAGTTAATATTTCTCAAAGTACTCAATTCTATCACGTATTCCATCTATTGCTTTTTACTCTCCCACGATAATATGGTTTTATAACAAATAAACTTCCAGCTCGTACACACTTTGTCTCAATTAATCGAAATATTATTTTTGGATAGTCGGAATTTCAAGATCTGCCGGAGTTTGAGCATTCAGAGCGGAATATTATGATAAAATTTTGAAAGCTCTACAATGAATCGGAACTCTACTATTGAGTAAGCGAAGTTCTGCTTTCATCCGTTTTTTCCTCCTACTTTTTCCAGTAGTTTTTTAATGTTGTTTGCCGGATCATAATAGGCAAGTCATGCGTCTCCTAGATGAGAGATTTTTTCACGCACTTGCGGAACTTTCCATTCATGCTCGAGCAATTTTTTCCGAACATTTTCCACCGAGGGAAAACGCGATTTGATTCAGAAAAACTCAAATGTAATTTGTCAGCCTGTTGAGTGGTATGATATAATACGATGACAGAAATATCGGGATAGTAGATTTAATATGTGTCACGGAAGCTAATTACTCTAATAATGAGGATGGATTTATTTTGACAATTTAAATGGGTCAAATTTTACTTCATAGTGTTTTCTTTTTTATTGATTTTTTCTCGCTTTTATTCTGAATCCATTTTACAAGATTGTTTCGGCAGAAATCTCTTTTTCCCGTTACTTTTTATATAGTTTCCGCTTCATATTTTGAGGTGGAAAGCGAAACTTACAGTGCAAACTTATATATAAAACGTAATAACTCCTAAAGAAGATATCAGCATGAAAATTTAGCACTAGTTGAATGGGTCATTAATCACACTTACAAATCCGTTCCCAATTTTGTCATTTAACCGATGTATCATTTGAGATCACGTATATCTTTTTTAGAAGCTGATGTTTGATTTTTCCGTTTTAAGATTCATATTGTACGCAGAATTTTTGAAAAATTCTCACGCAAAGTAATGTTTTATTTCTTTTCTTGTCCAGTGCTTTATTTTTTAAACGAAAAAAGATAAACCTTTGAAAATTTCCGCATTACGCTTGAAAGTAGCTGAAAACGCGGTAGTAACCTGACAAAACGCGAGTCCTTTTTCGATAGCTCATTTATTATTTTTCCCCTTCTAATATTTAAACCCGCAACCTCGGTGCATCCACCTGACCGGCAACAATCAAGATCAAGATACCGGTAAAAATCAGTGATAAATACCGGTAAAATCATACCTTGTCTTGTCTAAATTTTTCTCTCTGTAAATTTATTTTATGGACTTAGTTAGTGCATCTTAATAACGTTCTAGACGACAAACATGGGTGAATCCGCCACTCTCTCATCTTTCATTCTTTTATTTTTCGTTTCGTTTTTAATTTATTTCGATCGAAAGTTTCGGCGCATGCCCAAGCGACAACGCGCAAGACCACGAAATCCAGGAGGCCCGTCAAAATCGGATTTCCCTTTTTGCTTTTAATTTTTATCACATTTTTTTTATTTTATTTCTTTCGTCAAGTCAATTTTCGTGGATCAAGGCTGTGCATCAACCGAATTGATAACGTGCAGGGCCATCAAACACGGGGAATCCGTCACTTTTCATTTTTAAACTTTCTTTTTTTTTTTTTTTTTTTTTTTTTTTTAGTTATTCTGATTGATTAATCCGGTGCCTTACCAATTTGACAACGTGCGAGACGACAATCAGCGAAATCCGTCAAAACCAGCGGCCGATAGTGACGAATACGATCGCGGAAAGCGTGATAATCACAAGGCCGCGATAGGTCAGTGAGTAAGCGCGGACACAGGTCGCGCGCCGGGGTCGAGGACCGGACGATCAGCAATCAGGACGATCAGCCGCGGAATCCATAAACCGGGCACACGCGCTCCGCCACCCACTCACCACGTTGGTTTTTTTTATGTTTTTTATGATGTCCACCGGTGGTCAGTCTGGATCCTGCCCAGGTGCACGTAAATCCGGCTTACGCCTCCCGGGAGATCAGCTGATTTTCGATCAGGTTTCTTTGTCAAGCCATCTCTGCACCGAGGAAAATGTGATTCTTTACGACGTAGAATCCCGATTTCTTCACCACCTATTTTCATTTTTGCTGGTGGTGAGACTTTTTCCATCAAGGGAATAATACATCGTGCACCATTAGGTACGTAAAATTTTAGTCGTGACAGTGAAAACTTGTTGCCATGAATGTTACCTCGTCGCGACGATAAGTGTCCTCGGCGATACAAAATATTTTCCGTGGCTTCTACCGATAAATCACATCTCGAAAAGGTACCTTTCGTAGCCGCAAGCTGACGTTCTTCATCACTAAAATTTTTCTCGGGCCAGTACGACGCAACGAGGTTTTTTCTCAAAATATTCAAGAAAACTGTTTCTTTATTTGAATGGCGAGTTTTTCATTTCTTTTTTTGTCTCTAAAATTTTTTGTCCGTAACATTCACTCGAATTTCACTATTTCTCAATCGCAGTTTTCTGAACGCATTATTAGATTCGAACAGGGCTCGTCCAAAAACACACCATTTATCGATCCAATGTCGTTGCTTTCGGAAACTGTTCGGTGAATTGGACGAATTCATCCAAAAACCCAGCCTATCGACATCAAACTTTACCTAATTTTCACAGGTTTTAATTTTTTAAAAGAAAACTGATGCCGATGTTGTGAGGAATGTCAAAATTGTGTATGTGTGTTTGCTGCTTAAGATGAAGAAAATGCACAAAAAGTTTCATGGCGTTATGTTTTCGATTTTTATCAAATAATTAAGAAAAAGCAGGAAATCACAAAATATTAAGTGTAGTTAGGCTGATTTTTGATAAATTCGTCCAATTTTTCAATGAATTTTCTGATTTACACACCGTTGTTCGAAAGTCAGCCGGCGTGGCACCGATTCCTGGTCAAATCGTCTGATCACTCCTTCCGTCGGCCTGATTTCCCATTCGCTCGTTTCTGCCTCTCGCGGGCCGCGCGCCTAAAACACGTAACTCAAATGGTACCTGCACCCTGGAAAGCACCTAATCAAACGGACGCCGGTGCTCCCATCGGAATGGAGTTACGCGCTTTCGTCCTCAAGCCGGGGATTTTCAATCGCGACGGCTTTACGACCAGGGCGCCGCGCCCCGGGACGGATTTTTATTTGCAATTTGTTTACGCTTAAATTCGTTTTAATGATTTGTATGCGTCAGTGCGGTGCTCTCCGCGTTTTATTCCTGCTCACGTCCCGACCCGGATTACTCATCTTCCCGCACCGAGGCGACGTCATCCTGGTGCGCTTTTAAAGGAAAAACGCCGTATAGACAGCGGGACGTTGCCATATCTCTTCCGGAGTAATATTTATATTTGAGGAAAAGTTTCAGTGTTTTTTCTTGGCACGTTCATTTTCATTTTTTGATCGGGGAAATTTGTCGTCTCCCGCACAAGCACTGGAAAAAAAGTCGCTTGGATCTAGAGTGCAGACTCTTGAAAACAATGGCAAGGAAAAATTCTCTTGATCCAATCGGATTTTCACTTGAATCAATAGGAAATCCGCTTAGATTAAGAGGCGTGGTTCTTGATTTAAGCGAAAATCCGATTGAATCAAGAGTATTCTTTCTTGTCAATGCTTTTAAGAGTCTGCACTCTAGATCCAATGGGTTTTTTTTTCAGTGTGTGAACATCGTTGCGTATAAAAACTCGTCGGTCGATACGTGTTAATCCAGTGGGAAACTAACTCGTAGCCCATTATTGCCAAACTCAGGCTTTCGGTGAAGCGTATCTGATAACATGTTTTTATGTGCATTTAGGTGGTGTTTTCCGAAACAGTCGCTCTGAAGCCGAGATAAAAAATTCTTAAACATCTTTCTTGTATGATTTCACTTATTTCCCTACGTAGACAGCTACCCATATGCTTGAGCCAGAGGAAGTAATAGTCCTATTTTTAGATAAATTCATGGCATAATCTGTTAAGAAACTGCGTTTTTTATCCGAAGATATCAGGCAACGTTTAGGTGTTCATACGATGTTTTTTCTTAGCACGGCAGTCCCGATGACGGGTTTGTGCTTTTCCTCAGGAATCACGCTCCGTGTGCGCGACCCACCGGTGGATTGAAGTGGAACTTTTCGGGAGTGGGGAAAAAAAGTCGCGCCGACTGGAAAAATATCAAAGAAACGAAGCTAATTATAAGGAGTACGACGAAATTTGTCACGCGTGGCTGCGGTTTTTCCTCGTGGGATCGGGAAAAAAATGCGCACGCCAGAACTTCCCTGAGTAAAAGCTTCGACAGCTCGAGCGGAATTAGATCCCTCGACGAGAAGGAAATCCATCGCGATCGCGACTTTTTATTTGTTTTGAAAATAATAAGGAAGGTAAAAAGCTCTTCGTGGAAGTGCGAAAATTTCCGTTGTTCTCCACTCGTGGCGCGGAGTTAGATTTTTAAACGCGGTAGAGAATTTATCGCGTGCCACCGTTCAATTTTTGAAAATAAAATGTGGATTGACAAAATTGTCAGCGCTTTGTTGAGTGTAAAGCTTTGCGAATTCAGGATTTTTACCCTGGAGTACTGGAAAAAAAATTCGCTTGGATCTAGAGCCCAGACTCTTAGAAACATTGACAAGAAAAAGTACTCTTGATTCAATCGGACTTTTGCCTTGAATCTAAAGAAAATCCGCCTAAATCAAGTGGCTCTCCAATTCAAGGAAAAATCGGACTGAATCAAGAGTATTTCTTCTTGTCAATTATATTATGAGTCTGGACCTAGATCCAAAAGACTTTTTTTTTCCAGTGTGAGATTACGTATCTACAAGTAAAAAAATTCCTTCCTCGGGAATTTTAAAGAAAAATTTAATTTAAAAAAAAAATGTATTTTCAGTCTAATGGTAGAATTTGTGACTGAAGTCGTTTTTGCGACGCTAAATGACGCGCTTGATTTTGTGTGAACTTTTTTCACTATCATTTAAAAATGTTTATTTTGTTTCAAGTATCTTTTTCTACCTTAAAATTCACGGGAAAATGTTGTATTAAATTTTAATATCTGCACGGTTATAAATATGCATTCCGGATAAATGTTTGTCCAATGATCCTTCCTCTATTTATCAATTTAATTATGTGACTAATGAACCAAACTGCTTCATCTGCGATAAGCGCTTAAGTGATCCCCAATGTTCGTTATCACGTCGGTTTATTATAATCAATAATTTAAGTAAATCCATCGTAAAGTCACTTTTGCATTATCCTTCAGCCTTCGTCCCAAACAGAAAAAGCCGGCATTCAGTGAGACATTTATCTTTTTCCTTAATTTGAATCCGGAATTACTGTGTTCAAGACGAGTAAAAAATGGGACTAATATGTCTTTTCTCGACAAAGGACTCCGAAAAAAATTCTGCCACTAAACAAACAAGACCACCTCCTTTGATCGGTTTTTTCGTGCCGTTTTTGTGATGACAAACGTTCGGTTCTTGCGTATTCCATGATTAGTGATCGGATTCCAGAAACTCAAATTTATTCCATCCAAAGCAACCACATGCCATTTGTGACACTGTTGCCCATAAACAACGAAAAAACTGAAAGCTAAAAAATCTGGCAGGTATACTCGTTGCTTTCCATTTCACGTTTTTCCCCTCCTAAATAATTTTGAGTGCTTTTAATGAGCTTTCATGCTCATCATGTGTGGTTTTAAGAGCTTAATGACGCTCATGTGCATTTGCTGACATCATAAATTTTTGACGCGAAGAGACGTCAATTAATTTTGGCGTTCTCTCGCTTTCAATTTTGGATTTATTTGATAAATTTCCATCGGAGCACCTCGACCCAATCCCCTGGCAAGCGGCGGCACATTCAATTTTCGAATTGCTGTTGAGCGGCTGAAAGCCTACACGCGCGAAACAAAGGCGAAGCTATCTTTTTAACCCATTCTTTTAACTGCGAACGCTCTATTCTTGTGTCTTTCAACGCAAATTTAATTATAGCTCAATTCAAACACCACCGATATTTTCCACCCATGAAAGTCGCAAAAAGTGAGATTCCTTTGTCGTCATTGCCCGGGCGTCATTTTTGAAAAACCTTTCGGACTCGCTTTTTAAAGGCTCCCGTGGCCTGTGGTGTAGCTAAGTTTTTCCACCTGTTGATTCCATTTCCTACTGAGAAAATGGCGTCACGTGATGGCACATGTCACTCAACTTTTTTCTTCACAATCTCCCTTCTAGGAAATGAATCTTTGCGCACGTCAACCACCGCCGCTCTAATGCAATATGATTTTGGTTTTTGCGGATATAATTATAAGGTACCAAGGTCGCGTAATGAAGTCGCATCAGAGGAATCGAGAAAACTTTCATTGACTGATTTTCCTCTGTTTCCCTGTCGCTTTTGAATCGCATTTGCTGCGCTGCTTTCCCTGTTGTTTTATCATGCCGAATTATTTCTCGCTCCGTGAACTGTCACGGCATTGTATTTATTATTTTTCAAATCCTATGTGATAGAACTGAGGATATGTCGTTGAGGGAACCGAGGGATTTTTCATTTTTAAGTTTCGTGTTTAGATCTTTCCAACCCTTTTCTAATTAAGGTCAGCGTGTCAACCTGAATATAAAATAAAGAAATATATTCGATGTTTGAAATGCATTTGCTTAAACCACCAGCATCATCTCCGCGGCAAGTATTTTATGAACATCATAATAAGCGAACAATCGGATAATGACATCGTGGCTGTTTAAAAGACTTTCTTGTTAGTTGTATTCTTCCTCGCACTAAGTATTTCACCTAGAGATTCGATTTAGCGTTCATTTTTCTCCTCTAACAATTTCAAAAATATTCCTTCAAAAACTTTCGAAAATACAATGTTGCCGGTGAATTTGCAGCTACGTTTGTAATTTAATAGTCAAAATACGCTTAATAAAAAGTACAATTAAATGTGCGTTCCCATGCTTCTTACAGATGATGTGACCTACTTTTTTTATGAATGAAACGCAGTGGCGTGGCGTGCCTTGCGATATATCGATTGTTATGCCATTTAAACCTATGGGAAAGGATCGATGAAGTACCATAGGTTTAAATGGCATAACAATCGAAACATCGCAATTCACGCCACGCCACTGATGAAACGATCCGATTACATGGAGGAAAAATTTCGGTTCATGTCCAACACGAACATTTTCGGTTCCGGTACCCAAAATTTTCGGTCAAAGAAACTTTTTTTTGATTCAACTATTCGAAATTTCGTTCCCATGACCGAAAATTTTGGTTACCGGAACCGAAATATTTCGGTCACCGAACTTTTTTTCTCACTGTAGGTCTTTCCTCCCGATAACTCTACGTGGAAGATGAGTATTAAATCGGTGTTCTGGATAACAAGATCTTTCCGTGGTCCTTGATTCTTCTGCAGGAGTGAGTAGCTACCACGATCAATCTCAAAATCACGTATCGCCAGTTTTTTTTCAATAATGTGACCAAGTTTTTTCCCTACGAAAGTCAGTCGTAGTTTCCCTCTTTCCCGGTTTTTTATCTCCACTTTTTCGGGACGGATCCGTGGGCAGATCCCTCTCCCGCCGCATCGGTCGCGCGACAACCGTATTTCACAACTCGGCTCGATTCTCCCGAATTTCTGCCAAGTTAAAACATCATAACTCCATCGTAAGATCGTATACCGATGCGCGGTTTTTCCTAAAGGTGGCAGAATTCACCCTTCCCCTTTTCCCCGGTTTCGTGTATTTTCGACTGCTCCGCGGGCATAAATTACTGTCGTCGAATCGCGAGGGCAAAAACAGTTCATAGTTCATTAAACAGCACCCCCCTCCCCCCGCGCGCCCTGGGGGCTGTGTCCGCCCTCGGCCGCGGCGTGACGGTTTTACCCTCGCGATGGATACCGGGTCGCCCGCGAAGAAAAGTGAGGTCACCGAGGACATCCTCGATGCCGGAATGGCGGATTTATCTCAGAGTTTTTTTTTTTTTTTTTTTTTTTTTGAAATGTTTGCTTTTAATTTGTTTTGGAAACGTTTGATTTAAATTTCTTTTTTTTTTTTTTTTTGGAAACGTGTAATTTTAATTTTTTTGTTTTTTTGGAAACGTTTGATTCTGAACCGTCCTAACACCAAAAGTAGGGTCATAGTGCCGGGGTCTATCCTGACACTAAAGGAATTAAGTAACACTAAATTTTCGGAATTTTTAACAATCCTCCTACCCTTAAAAAAATTATTAAAAATTATTTTTTATTTAAAAAATTGGTGAACTTAAAACGAATCCTACTACTAATCTACTTTTGGCGTTAAGACAGTTCGTTTATTCTTAGCTGATCTACAGATATTCACCATCAAAACAAGATTCTCCGAGGGCCATATATCCTCAACTGAAGTTCACACAGACTGGAAGTTCTTTCCAGGTGTGATAAACCCGGTTTTTGCCCTTAATTTTAAGTAAAACTTCGTTTTTAGATAATTTTGTTCGGTACCTCGATGCTTCCTCACTCCGGCTGTAGATTCCACCTTAATTGTTTGACAAACTTGGCAACAGCGCCCATTGCCGGGATTTCACACACCTATCCACTCGACAAGGGGAACCGTTATGTTCCAGCAGAGGGGTTGATCGCACCGGTGGAAAGGGTAGGCGCAGATTGCAGCCCCCTCCCCCCGTCCATCGGCCGCGATAGCCTGGGCTCGCCGCTCTTCTAGGAATACCTTGCGAAAGGGCTGCAGGGTCGCACCGTCGTTTCGAGCCAAAACCGCGTATCTCCAGCCAGTTCCCGCGGGGTTGTGCGGTTTGGCACTTCGAAGGGCGCGTTTTTTTTCTCATCCGCGACGCAGCATTCCTCGCTCCTCCGAGGGGGCCTATCTACCCCCTCCCCCTCACCTTCCCTTGCGGAAGGACCCGTAATGTGTTCCCGCACCTTTGCGTCATTTGCATCTCGGCGTAAAACAATGGTCGAGTCCTTTGGTCACACGAAATGAGAGCTTTCGGTCCCTTGTTTTTCGGATCGTCCTAGGGACGTCCCTCGGAGGTTCTAATTAATTCGCGGCGAAGGGTCCCGTACAGGTCAATCCTCGCAGGTTCCCTGAGTCATTGTTTCGATGCGCGTCCAACGTGGTAAAAATTAAAAACTGAATCGACTTGGATTACACCGGAAGGGATTCGTAGGGATAATCTAGGGTGTCAAAAGTGTATCGGGTGATCCCTAGACGTAGCCTCCGCAGTTAATTTCGCATTCCCAGGATGTGAAGTTAGCTGCAGGGCCGTCAAGTCAGCATCCAGGTATTACCATTTGACATCCAGGATGCTACCACTGAATTTATTCGATGTATTGAACACAGTTCAAAATAAATGGACCACATTTTCCAATTTGGAACTACAATTTCTGGCTCAGTTTAGAAACAACGTATGTACCATTGGTTTCCCTATGTACATACGTGTTTTTCCAAATTAGCCAGAAATCGTAGCTCCTAATTGCAAAGTGCAGTCCAAATAATTGATATGGACCACATTTTGCAATTAGGAACTACAGTCTCTGGTTCATAAATGAAACCGCCTTTCTGCATTAGGAAACCTAATGGCACGTATGATGTTTTTAAAATGGAGCAGATATTGTAGTTTCTAATTGCAAAATGTAGTCCATATGATCTTACGATCATTTGAATTTGGCACCATCTAAGAAACATGGTGTATTGGCCATGGTTCTAGCATAGTTGATCAAGCAGTGAGGTGGTCCACCACATTCGTTGTAAATTTAACCTCAATTCTCGATTAGCGTCAGTATAAGCCTTAATTTTGGTAAAATCTGTTATCTATTTCTAACATTATACGTAAAAATTGTGCAAAAATCATAAACATTGAAAGCTAATCGATCGAGGTGGATGATACGTGGTGGAGATTTCGCAGATATTGGGCATCCTAAATCTTTAAATTGTTTTCCCTACACGGCATCACTGTAAAGGGAAATAATTTTTTGTGCGGTTTATTCTTCTTTTTTTGTAATGCTTCCGTGGCGAAATTTGAGGGTCCACGGCCGTAATTCATGATGCATGATTGATTGCCCAGAACTAATTAAAAATAACTCATTACAATGTTTATGCAGTCCCTTTATTTATTCATTAACATCCCTTCCCCCTCTCGAGACGTTAAATCTTTACAGCCTTTATTGTTTTACCCTCACAGTCTTCCGACAACCGAATGGTCAATCCGGAGAGGTTCTCCCTCTAAAAGTCTAGTGACCTCTCCGTGCTTTTTTTCTCAACTATCATTTCCTGGTTATAAAATCTCAGCTACCTTTTTGGACTAAAGATTCGTTATTGACCTTATACAGCGTTTATGTCCTTCATTCTTTTGAGGGATGAGTGAAAGGGGTTACATTTTTGCACGTAGAATTACGACTCACAACCAGTAAAATATGAATGGTCTCATGTCTTGCCAACGGCAAGAAACTAGTTCTAATATTAATCAAATGATTTGCTTATGTCGGTTTGTTTTTGCGTATATGAGCAATTCTATCATCATTTTGGTCAAACTCGTCAGTCGATTATCCATTTCAATTGTGAATAATTGAAATGGATTTGAAATCTTCAACAGATAGGAAGCATAATTTCCTGCTGAAAATTCAAGTAATACTGAAGCGCCAGTACTTTTAACTGAGTTATTTTTCACGTCGTGAAAAATGTCAGTCATCCTAGGCCTTCGTGTTTCAAGTCAGGTGAAATGAAACTTTAATTACTCAGCGTAAATGCCATCATTTTTTTGTCCCGCAGTCTTTTTTGTGTTGTCAACCCATTTTTTTTTTACATTACTCAACCGGAAGTTTTGTACTCTCTTGAAATACTCCATGAGAAGGGTATTTGGTCACACTCATAACGTAGTGTAATTGTCATTTTTTGCTTTCTTCTTCCCATGAAGAATATTGTCCCTGAGAATGTTTCGGCAGTATATCCAGGTAAATTTTCTTGACTGTAGTAATTAGTACTTTCCACCGAAAGTTGTATATTTGTTGTTCATTCTGGCTGTGAGCCTAGCAATTAATTGATATGTCTTTTGTTTTACCTGGATACCTGCGACCATTTATACAGAATTTTTCCTTTCGATCTGCATTTCTGGGTTTAGTTTAATTCAGATCGTTCATTCTTTGTATCAGTTATATTTTATTTTAAATTTTGATTGTGTTCCATGCTTTTTGAAAATCGGTGTTTTTTTTAAAAAAAACCAACAACATAAGAAAAGGCTGAAGTGGTTAGCATAAGTACCCTGTGAGCATCACAACTTTTTTCTGTATTTTTTTATGTTTTTTCTCATTTTTTTCATATTTTCAATTTTTTGTAGTATTCAGTGCCCCATGTCTCGTTTCTCATGGTCAGTGTAACTTCTCACGCTCAACCTCACTACCCGTTGACATATTTTAGAATTTTCACGAATTGAAATGTTGAGTGATGTTGTGAATCGTGTCATTTCTCACTTTGCTCCCGAAAATGTTTATGTTTCAACAAGTAAGCAATGGGAAATTATAACTTTAATCTTAAAAAATTGTCACTACAATCCCTTTATAAGTAGCTCAGGGCTCATAGCCGGCCCAGAAATTGTCAATGGGCAAGTATTATGAAAAAATGAGACTGATCAACACTTCAAAGTCGTTGGGTCTCTCCCAATAAATTGCGAATGAAACCACGTATTTTGAGTCGTTCGCAGCACCAGCCCACCGTCAAATCCTCGTTTTGTAAATGTAGGTATTTGTAATTAAGACTTTCGACTTTTCCGAAGGTGCGTTTTGTGAACACTAATAGCTCGTTTTGATCTTGTGATTGTACATTATCGTTGTAAATATGTGCTGTACATATGATACCCCTAAGTATAGTTTGTATTTAGCTGCGTAACAACAAATTCATGAATATTTATAAATATGCAAATGAGGTCACTCCGACCGATGATACTTTTTATAGTATCTAGAGAAAAAAGCCATATTGAAGAAACCGTTGTTTTTTACCTTAATTCCTTAAAGAAAAATTAAGGATCATGTATTCTCTTACCGATTGATTCCAATTGACCGGTTTAAGGACAGCTTCCACGTTTAAAAAAAAAAAAAACTCAAGTGCAGTTTTACCAAAATGTATCATTTTACTGCACTGAATATATTTTTTTATTGGATCGTCCATGTTTGAATGAAAAATTGTTTCTTTCGTAGATTCAACGTTCTGACCCAATTTCAGTTATTTTGTTGGTTTCACTGTCAGAATCCAATTGTTTCTATATCATGAGGACTTCAGTTTTTCTTCCCCTCAAAATGAGTCCTCTATTACCATGTCCCGAACATGCTCTTGGGATGAGCGTTTATCATTTCTATGATCAAAGACTTCAAAATATTTTGATCCTTAGCTAGGTTTTCCTGTTCAGTCAATATTTGCAATGATTTGTTTTTTAGGTTAACCATCGACCGTCAATTCTCTAATAATTACAATTTTTATGATTTTAACATTTTTGGCCTCTCTATTTGCTCAAGAATAAATAAACGTTAAAATTATCATAACATCCATCCCTTCTTGTCGTTACTTTTTGTTCACTGAACAAATTCTCTGCAGAGTGATCCAAAAGATCCCTAACACCAGCACCTGGTATCACCCCTGTAACTTTTGAAACAATTGGGATATAGGGACCTGAAATTTTGATTGTGCTCCGAGGTCAAAGGAAACGACTTTTAGGACCCCCTAATTTTTTCAGGGGATCAGGACCACCCTGAATAGAGTCAAGAGCTCTGGAAGATATTGGGTTGGTTCAGAAGTTTTGGATCTCTCCGTGTAATTCGGGGAGAAACTTCAAAATTTCATCCCCTCATTTTACAAAACCCGAATTCGTCGTTCTTTGAGACCAACCCGAATTGAGGGTCTTGATTGTGATCTTTAAGTAAATTTAAATAATTATACGCAAAAATTGAAAAACATATTTATAAATTATGTAAAAATTATCAAGTGTGAATATTTGTTTGTACATTGTGTGTACATAATTCTCTCCATTTCCTTGATTAGAACTTTTGTTGAGTTTTCTGTTGCTTTTGTTCTGTTTTTAATCCGAAGTCCGACGACAGCCCTTATCTTTGTTTATGGATACTTTCGAATTATATTTGTTTTTTCTCTCTTGGTAGCACTGTCCAAAATCTTGATTCCCATGTCATAGTTCAAGAATGCGAACTTTGATGTGAAATACCTAAAAACACACCTGCCGTGGTTGTTGCTGTAAGTTCGATTTTTCTTCAAAGTCGAACTGTCAAAAACTTTGATGCTCACCGTAAAAACGTCAACTTTTCTCTAATGCTTCTAAGCTACTCTCGTCCTGAATAAAATTCATGTCGTACATGGGTCTTGTGATGTAGATCATTACAATTTATTTATGTGTTCTTTTAAATTAAAAAAAAAGAAAATACAAGAAAAAATCATAGAAGCACGAAGTCAAGATCATAAAATCAGCCAAACTGATTTATAATAAAAATCGGTGTTATTTTAGTTTATTCGTCAAATATTAATTATCCATTCACTTAATTTAGATTCTGGTTTATAAACCCAAAGTATTTATTTATTTTGTTCAATTTTTGTCAATACTCGAACAACAATTACCTACCTGTCTTTTTTTTTTTAAAAAAAAGGAACAAAATTACATCCCTGTAATTTAATAAACCCATATCTCAGACCTTCGTACATTGTTGCAAATTGTTGTCCCATCGTCTACTAACTACATCCAATTATTCTCTAAGTATCAAAGACGGCATCAGCAACCAAAGATTGACGGCAGTATCTTTCCAGGAAAAACGTGTTCATGAAACCGAGTCAAAGCTCGGGCCCCCAATCAGCTGTATACGATTTCCTCTTGCTGTACATTAACTCTGTTTATTGTTTCATTTATACTTTTGTTTATTTTTTATTAAATTTGTAAATAATTAGAAAAGTGAAAAATAAATCGAAGAAACAAAAGTAATAAATTTAAATTTAAAAATTTATCCTTTGCTTCCTCATTTTCGTCCATTTTACCACCCGATTCAGGAGAATAAGCGATAATTCCCATAGACAGATATTAATTTAAACGCACCAAGTCACCTTAAGTTTAATTTGAGAAAAAGAGGATAAAAATTGTATTACTCGATGAGACTCAATATTGAAGACAGACTTCATGACATATTTCCTCGTTGGAGACAGTTTACTTCTAGTTGAGTTCAAAACTACTCTTGACTAATTTTCTCCCCAAAATACGACTTGGTTCGTTTCGGTTAACCTCTGTCTATATTTCCTCAAGAAATTCACAGGAATGAAATTCCATCCTTCTATAAACGCAATGATTTCAGCATTAATGTTAAAAAGAAGTTTTCTTTACCGCTGCATTATTATTTAAATGAGGCATACATGAAAACAGGTTTTAAAATTTGTGCCTTTGTATATCAATCATCTTTCCTTGAAATGTTGTAACTTCCACGCAACGATGGCCATTTTAGTCACTGACTACACCGGTCGTGCGAGATAAGTGACTTTGTAATTGTGTTTTACTAATTTTTAAGTTTATTCATTTATTTTTTTACTTATTTTGACGTAATTCCGTCCATTGCGCTCAGACGGAAATCTGAGGATTGCATTAATTCCGATACGGCCGTCCTTGCGTAGAAGTTAACAAATTTCAAGAAAAGATCTGGATAAAAAAGTGCATGCACTAAACGAATGACATATGCCTGATAGAGGAAGACCTCCTTATTTAGGGTTTAATTACTTTCTTTAAGATTTTTAAGTATTGGGATTAAAACTTATGCAACTTGCGCCCAATATACTAGACGCACGAAATCTTAATGATTATCAATTAAAATAAATAAATAAGTAAATTATCTTTCTGAGTATGCTTTAACCTCCAATTTTTACAGGATTGGTCTTATCATGAAATTTCACTTTACCTATCAACATACTATTTCAGCATTAAAGTTTTGAAAAACGCTGAAAAAGCAGCTACCAGAAATATGGTATCTGGAGTTAAGCAGAAACAGGGAAAAAATATTAAAAATATGTTCCGAATACCAGAAGTAACAAGTCTGGTAAATACCAAAAATTCCACTTACATTTTGAAATCTCGTGAATTTACACTGAGTTGATCACGTAGAATGCTAAAGTTTACATCTTTACAATCAGCTAGATAATTTGTCCATTCGGAACCAAACGCAATGTCAATCTGGGGTTAGCGTAAAGTTCCCGTTCCACAAGCAGTGCGTGACACGAGGTCCAAAGCATGCCGCACAGTGGATCGAGTCAATTGAAGAGGTTGGACATGACATTTTTGACAAAAATTGCAAACTTTGATGTCTATTATGTCACATTTTAAATTGCAAGGGCTGCTCACAGCAGAAAAGTTCACGAGAAAGCTATTGGAACCATTTTTAGGTTAGTTAGTTTTGTATAAACGGAGTTATAAGCTTTCAAAGTTTCCAAATTTTGTTTGACCTCACCTATCGACTCAATCCACTGTACACCGCGCTGCCTATTCGCGCGGCCGAATGCAATGATTTTAAATCCGTCCGCTGTCGCGGATGTCAACGCAAATTACCTTATCACCAGAAATATTCAGGTTCAAAATCATTGCATTGAGCTGAGCGGGCGTTTCTGTAGCTCCTGTCGCATCCTACCTGTGGAAATGTGTCTTCAGAGAGCGATAATAATCGGTTCCATATCGAACGTACGTAAAAATTCTTAATGAGAGCTTTAGTAGATAACGAGGCACGCTTGGGAGCTTCCATCATTACCGTAAAAAGTGCATCGATTGGACGTCATTACACAGCGAAGAACTATCTATTCAGTAGCAGTTTCGGGAAAAAAAAAATTTTGAATGTGCGATTTGAAAAAATCCTTTCAAAATATAATTCATTCCAATGCAGTTGGAAAGTTCATTCTTTTCGTTTGCGGTACTTGAACAACGTGGAATATCAAGAGATAGGATCCTATGCGCGCCTAATGGGTAGAGCTATGCAAAACAATCATATCCTACATTTCAGTTTTTCAAAATTTTATCTCCTTTTTTAAGTTTTTGGTAGGAACTTAGCAAAATTTTCGCTTAAAAATTCGTAGATTTTTTCATACAATACATTCATATCTTCCCTCATCTAGCGTGAACGTACGTATCTCCATTCCCATATGAGTTCAGCGGGTGAAATTGGTAGACAAAGCTATCGACAAAGAACCGAAAGGTGTATGGAGAGATTCTATTTTTAGAAGCGGGTGGTTGCAATGGACAAAGGAGGAAGGTAAGAGACTAACTAACAGCAACCTACGAGAGACTCTATGGTTAGTCCATCATTTTGTCCCTTAGTCTACAGGAACCAACCACTTCAACCAATAGAATCGCTCCATACTCCCTATGTCTACTTTGTCTATAGCTTTGGCCATCCATTTCAATCATCAGACCGCTGTTACTCATGGAGTTGCATTTATTATAGGGCTCTCGTGGAAATGGAGATTCTCCCATACGTTAGAGGGGAAACGATTAATGGACTGCATTTTGCAATTTGGAACTGTAAATTTCGGCCCGGCTTAAAAACAACGTATGTGCCATTAGTCTCCCTATGCACATAAGTGTTTTTTTTTTTCAGATGAGCCAGAATTTATAGTTTCAAATTGCAAAATGAAGTCCAAATATACCTAATAGTCTATGACTAAAACATTCGTTTATAGAAGAAAGAATCTTATTGAAATAGACCCGCTTACTTACAATAGGACCCAAGCACCATGAGCCAAGTTGTGATGGACAATACGCATGCTTTCATGGGTGATCCAGAAATAATCAATCCAGATGCTTGGATTATATTCTGCAATAAGGAACCACTATCTCTAGCTCTCTCACACTGGAAAGAAACCACATTGGATCTTGAGTCCAGACTCTTGAAAACATTGACAAGAAAAAATACTCTTGATTCAATCAGATTTTTGCTTAAATTAAAAGGAAATCCGCTGAAATTAAGTGGCTTGGTTCTTGATTTAAGCAAAAATCCGATTGAATCAACAGTTTTTTTTTTTTTTTTTTTTGTCGATGTTTTTAAGAGACTGGACTCTATATCAAATGTGTTTTTTTTTCCAGTGCATAAAAGCACATATCTGCACAGGGAAACAAACGGCATGTATTTTGTTTCTAAAGTGAGCCAGAAATATCGGTTCCTTATTGCATAATGTAATCCACTTGTCGTGTAGATCTCCGAAGTTACCTTTTAAGGCACACCTGTTTTCACAGCTTGGATCGAAGGGTGAATTTAATTACGTGCGACAAATCAGAGAATCTGGAAGCCGGAAAGTCCCGCAACTCCTGGACATCATTCGACATTTTATTTTCGTAGAAATCGGAGTGTGCAATATGAGGAAAACGCATTTCGACCTCGAGACCGCACAGTTCCGACGCACAGGATCGTGTCAGAAGATGTCCCCCGGTAATTTTCCTCTTTAGCCAGCCTCAAATTTTTGAGCCAATAACATGAAAAAAATCCGGACTGCCACCGAAAACATCACCCAGCTCAATGTGGAAAATTTTTATCACGTTAGAAAATCCGCCGGTTTTCCGGGCAGTCGACCCACGCGCCGTCGAATGACGTCACTGGAAAAAAGAAGGAGGATGGAAAAAAAAGTACGACGGAATTTACAACGATGAACGCAGCTTTGACTTCGTGTGTGTCGATGGCGCTACGCTCAAAAGCTGGAATCGTCACGCAATGAAACGAAAATTTTTGCGAAACCAACGTCAACCGGATGGAAGTTGACTGTGAATTCATGTTTTTTTTTATCAAAATATTAAATTAAGCGAGAACAATTTTTATCGATGCTTTTTTCATCGAATGCTTTTTTAGTAAATTTCTTGCGATGTGCTGGCATTGCATCGTTGATTGCTAAATTCGTGTTTGAGATTTTTTGCTCGTTTAGCGACAGATTTGGACCGAACATGACTTATGATATTTCCCACGCAATTTTCAGTCATTACGAGTGATAGTCAAGTGATTATCACGTGCACAACATCCGAAAAAACTCAACGGTGTCAAAAAATCGTAACGAGTGACAATCTTGTGTGGAGTAAACTTTAACATTTATTTTTTTTATTTTATTTTTTGCTAGTTAGCATTTTCCTCCAAATTTTTTCGTCAAATAGCGTCGTTTAGGCTTATGATCGTGACAGTTTCTGATTAAATGTGTGACGAACTAGTTTTCCCTCGATTTTCCATCATTTTGAATGTTTATCGAGTGATAATCAAGTGACTGTCACGTGCAGAACAGTAGGAAAAAAATGTAGTAAAAAAAATGTGTCAAATTTTACGTATAAAGGATGAAGAATCGAAATTAAGTTCGGTTTAGAAATCTGCGTTTATCTATCTCAAACTTGTTATCAATTTTATTGAAACATAAATGTTTTTAAAATTTGTTATGATCATTTAGACAAATGTATGCTTGTATCAAGGATCATTTATGTCATGCTTCATTTCATGGCATATGAGCACTGGAAAAAAAAACACATTGGATCTAGAGTCCCGACTCTTGAAAACATTGACAAGAAAAATACTCTTGATTAAATCATATTTTTTCTTAAATCATAAGGAAATCTGCTCAAATTAAGAGGCTTGGTTCTTGATTTAAGCAAAAATTCGATTGAATCAAGAGTATTTTTTCTTGTCGATGATTTTAAGAGTCTGGACTCTAGATCCAATGTATTTTCTCCAATGAGTCCATTGCAAAAGTTGCACAAAATTTCATGAAATCCCGTTGTATCAAAATTCATGAAACCTCTGGTTCTCTCCGAGAACTCCAGTCACACGGAGCGAAACTTCTCCGAGACAGCTCCAGCTAATTTAATTCTGTTGCGAAGAATTTTTCAAGTGCCCTCACAAGAGCTAATGCCGGGGTGATTTTTTCTCGAAATATCGGCAACACTGTCCTTTGTTGACCCTCTTGCCGGGAGACGGAAACTTACGAGAGCGAAGCTTTCGTTGCCACTTTCGGGACTAAAATCACGAATGTTCCGCCGAAATTCGTTCAAAATAGAAAATATTCCCTCCATCCGGCACCGTTGGATTTGCGAGTGCTCCGTGAAATCTTATCTAGCTTTTGCGTGACTCCCCGACAAGAGGTTGGAGCTTTGAAAGATGGGCGCGGGAGGCTTCACCCACCGCGCATAGTTGTCAAATAGTGTTCAAATCCGATCGTTATTATCATTATGACAAACTGTCCTTATTGGGTTTTATTTTGTTAAAAATATCTCTTTGATATCATTCCTGATCCATGATATCTGTTTCAAGGCTCTATTTTCAAATTTGTACAGTTGAATGAGTTTTTGGACGTATTTGGACGTATTCCTGCTAATCGGAACACTGAAAAAATAGTTCTGTTTATAGGGTTCCTGCACTTTCCGTGTTACAGTTTCAAAAGATTCCGTATTGAGGACAGAGCACTCTGTGCTCACGACCGAAGTTCTGCTCTCACAACAAGAAATTTCTGTAGGTATACCGAAGAAAGTCCAGCGGGTCGATTGTTGAATCGTTATCGAATGCTTCTGATCGATAAACCCCTATCTTAACAATGCTATATATCGATCAAGGTCATTCGATAACGATTCAACAATCGAGGAGCAGGAGCCCTTTGAACAGGAGGTTCTGTCATCAGCACCGACTATTTTTTTGTGTGAACTTTAGACGAGTGAAAAAGAAAAAGGGTGTGCTTGTCGAAGCTTTAGGTACATGCAAAAAGGTAAAAGTGGGTGTGATTCCTATTGAGGAAATGGGAAATCGGGATTGATCTAATTTGGCAAAAATTGTCTCTTTTTTATGCTATTTGGACGGATTCATCAAACCCCCCTTAGTTACAATGTGGATCAAATTGAGCCTCCTAAGGTAAGGAGCTGTCCTGAGAGACCACGAGAACGACCCTAAGTGCCTCTTGGAGGTATAGGGAGGAGAATACAAGGAATGACTATGAATATTGCCCCGAGCCCTCATTTTTCACGTCCATCCTAATTCTTCCACGTCAGATTTTGAAGCCTCTCGTCACATGAGCATGCACCGATAATCCTACAAGGCGTTTCGGGAAATTCGGGCAGCTCCATAATCTACACTATGTAATGCGCGGTCTGAAAATAGCCTGAGTATCCCGAAGACGGCGCACAGTGGACCGAGTCAATTAGAGAGGTCGGACATGAAATTTTTGACTAAAATTGCAAATTTTGATGTTCCTTTCGTCACATTTCAAATTTTAAGAGGAAAATTTCACGAGGAAACCAATGAAACCACCTCTAGAACCTCAAAGTTTTGCATAAGCAGAGTCGTAAGTTTTTAAAGTCTCAAATTTTGTTGGAAGAAAGCGATTTTTCATCAACTCATAAAGTAACGAATCAAGTAAAGAGGTATGGCCCAAAATTTTTTACTCAAACTGCAAATTTTGATGTTTTTATTTTGTTACATTTTAAGTATCAAGGGGTGCTTCCAGAAGAAGATTTCACGAGGAAACTACTTTTAGAACCTCAAAGTTTTGTAAACACGGAGTAATACGTTTTTAAAGTTTCAAAATGTTGTTGAGAGAAAGCTATTTTTCACCAACACACGAAGTAACGAATCAATTAAAGAGGTACGACCTAAAATTTTCTGCTCAAACTGCAAATTTTGATATTTTTTTCGTCATATTTTAAATTTTATGGGGTGCCGCCAGAGGAAAATTTCACGCGGAAACCACTTTTAGAACCTCAAATTTTTGTATAAACGGAGTTATAGGCTTTTAAAGCTTCCAAATGTTGTCCGACCTCACCTATCGACTCGACCCACTGTGGGACGCGCGACGAGTGGAAACTGTCGCGGCGACGACGACGATGACGGCGCGAGATTCGGCGACTCGTCCGGGTCTGTCCGTCGTCGGGCGTATGTGGACCAGGTGAGAAGCTGAGCCGGTCTCGTGGAGTATAATCTGTCAGAGGCTCGGATGTGACGGCATCCAAACGCGTCTCATCTCCGGGGAATACTCTCATGTAGAGGAGTCCAGTTACCTGTCCACAGACCCGGGGTTTCCGGGTCCCCGACGTCATAGTGTCCTCATTATCATGCGGATCATCACATGATCCAAAATCGGAAAATCGGGTGACGTCTTCGCCCTGTACATCAGCTGTGCCGTGCTACGGAAAAACATCGTATGGGCTGTCAGGCGTTGCCAAATTTCTTTCGAAAAACAACGAATTTCAGGAAAATTTATGAATATTTCTCATACAATTTTTCGGAGGATTTTGTTCGAAATCTATCCTGAAAAAACTGTGAATTTCAAGGCACAATATTCATAAGTTTCTTCAAAACTTGATATTTTCTGAGAAGAAATTTCACAATATTCGAATGCCCATACGGCGTTTTTCCTTAGCACGGCAGTATGGGCAATGATAACATAAGACCACATCATTTGCGATCCTTCTAGGGTGTCTATTAGTCCAGAAATAAGAATGTTGTCCAGAAAGTAGGTTTACCTGTTCCATTTCTCCTTAACTAAGATACACGAAGAAAATTTGTGTTAGGAAGTCACTATTCTCAGCTTCCCAACGCGCTATAGATTTTTACGTTTGGTTCAATAAAACAAAAAAATAGTTTAACGTGCATAAGGAGACCGTCGATATGATCCTTCATGCAAATTTTGAATGTAAGTGAACGAATAGATTTTGAGATATGGCTGTACACAGATTTGATGGACGCCTAACGGACGGACATACATTTTTTCAAATTTGGTTTTTTTTTTACTCCAGGCACCTTCAGGCGCATAGAAATTATGAAATTTCAACTTTTTTTCGTTTTTTTGGCGGGGGGGATAACAATACTTTCTCTAAGCGCAAGGGGAGCAAGAAAGTAAAAAGTGGATTTTTCTGAATCCACCTCCTCTCCACGCGGATCCAAAATTTCACGGAGCGCCATCAAGAAGTGAGCTGCTGTGCAGTGTGCCTATTGCTCACCGCAAGAGAGTGACTTAGAGATGATTTTTCATGTAAAACATGAAGAGGCACATATCTCAACTGAGGAAGGAAAGGTAAGGTACGTTTGGTCAACTTGTGGAGTTGTAACTCTGAATTTTGTACCGGTGTGTAAATTACGCTCTATAATTTGTTCGTCTACTAAAAGGAGTGACCATAGCTTCTCAATCAGGACGATTCACAGTGAAGATATTGTTGGACGCGGAAAATGCGTCGAGGTAATCGAAAAAAACTTGATCATTAATCGATATTTTATTAATTGAGCACGTATGAGTAATTAATACGGCCATTAAAATCGATCGGGAATCAATATCTAACATGAGTAACGATAAATCCGGGGCTAAGCAAAAATGACACGGATGACCACGAAGGCTCGATCGGAGCGCAGTCCGAGCGGCCAGCACAATTTTCGGAGCGTGGAAAATTATGAATGCTAACAGCGTTATTATTTTTTTATTTTTTTTTTCATCATTATATAACGCAACTCTACTTTTATTAATTTTTTCTCGCGTTTTTCCCCTCGCGTGAGAGGCACCAGGAGTTTCTTCATCGGTGCGCCGCGGTGACGGACCGTTTTGGCAATCCGGTTTTGAGTTTTGGATCGGTTTTCACGGCTATTGCCGTCCAGTTCCCTTTCTTCCGTCAAAGTGGCGAGTGTTTTCATGGAGCCCAGCTTAATGCCCAAAAAGGGAACGTATTTATGCTTCAATGAACTTTTTACTTTGATTTAAAATTTGTTTTAAAAGCTTCTTTTGAAGGTTCGTTTTTATCCTTTTTTGCACCCATGTTTACTGCCTAACGTCAATTCATCGTGAGAAAATGCTTAAAATGTACCCTCCTATTGATTTAAAAATTAATTTTGATGCTCATTTTGATTAATTTTTTAGACCGAATTCAAGGGAAATGCAACAAATTGGACGACTTTCCGCACCTTCGCCGTTTCGCCTTCAATTTTTGAGATAGGCCAAAAAGCATCCTCCGCGCAGCAATAGTCATCTGGTCCACGGCTCATGTCTTGTCGACCTCTAAAATCTCCAAAATATTATACCTTTATGATCTGTGGGATTTTTCCTTGTCCCCGCGTCCACAAACAGGGTCAAATCTCATAGATTCAAACTAGGGGCAGCAGACCGGTTATTGGATTTGATAGACTAAGCGATGGACAAAAAAGATAAATACAAGTAAAGATGGAGCGATCCTATTAGTGGAAGTGGGTGGTCGCAATGGACATAGGAGGTAAGTAATAGACAACGACACATGCGAGACCCTATCATGCTGTGCTTAGGAAAAACGCCGTATGAATACTCGATAGTTGCCACATTTTCTTCGATACATTTTTATTTTTGATGCAAGTTTTGAATATTTTTCTGATAAATTTTCAAGAACTTTAGGTAACATTGAACAAAACTATCTGAAAAATTGGAAGAAAAATATTTACAAATTTTCCGAAAAATTCGTGATTCACCAAAGAAAATTTGGGAACACCGTAAGGTTCATACGGCGCTCTTCCTCAGCACGGCAGCATAGCTAGTCTATTTTTATCCCTTAGTCAATAACGACCACTCGTTTCGACGAACAAGATCGTTTTATTTTTTTATTTGTCCATCGCATTACCTATCAATTTCAGTGATCAACTCGCAGGAGAAGGCTCCACCGCAACGACGCGGGGATTTTCCAAAATTGACGAGCTCATGTCGCGTTGCGGGCTCATTTCGTCAAATTTGTCTAATCGCGAAATACGCGACTCATTCCGCGTTTTTCCGATCGGATAGGCCGCGAGCAGCGACGCCAACTCGACCGGGAAAATCCCGAATTACCGGAATCAGCTGCCAGACGAGCAAAAACCGCGTATATATACGTTTACTCTCATTCTGATTTACGTGGTTCCTCCTCGCTGGGGGTTCTGGTCACGATCCGGCCGCGGCGCGCGTCACGTCCAAACGGACGTCGCGTCGTCACCGCCGAAACGGGAGCGACCCCGGCGCCGCGGCCCCCCAAGCAAGAACAACGTAACTCTAGTGGATATCGTATGTACGATATGCGGTTCTTGTTACGATGCCACGACGGGCTACGAAATCGCCCGTCAAGCAAGAACAGCGTAACTCCTATGGAGATCGTAAGTGCGGTATGCGGTTCTTGCTACGATGCCGCGACGGGCTACGAAATCGCCCCGTAATCGCACATATCGGTATTTCGTGAAAATCGATGTTTCCCAACCGCGAATTCGCGTGCGTGTGACCTTGTGCGTTGCGCGGGTTTCTCTGTTTATTTTCGACGTTCACCTCATCGGCCGGACGGGCTATCGATTATTGGTTATCGATTATCTCCCGCGTCGCTGCCGAGTACACATACACACACACAAACACTCCTATGCTCACAATCATACTGCCGTGGTAAAGAAAAGTGCCGTATGGAGATTCGAATGTTGCAAAATTGCACACGGTTAAAATTTTGCTCTTGAAGAAAGGTATGAATATTTTTCCTCACAATTTTCAGATGATTTTAAAAAATTCCGGATCAAATTCTCTGGGCAATTTGGAGAAAAATCTTGATAAATTCCCCCAAAATATTGTTATTTTATCACAGGGAATTCAGCAACGTCTGAAGGCTGATACGGCGTTCTTCCTCCGAACGATAGCCTATCCTACCATGTTAAGGAAAAACGTCGTATGAGCCATCAGACGCTACCAAATTTTCTTTGACAAATCCTGAATCCACTGGAAATTTTATAGGTACAGTTTTATAAAGAATTTTGTTCTTAATTTTACCTGTGGTGTCCAAAAATTTCAAGGAAAAATATTCAACATTTTCCCCTAAAATTCATTTTTTCCGAGACGAAAATGTGGCAACGCTTGGATGTCCACACAGCGTTCTTCCTTAGCACGACAGTATAGAAGAGTTTTTTTTACATATATACAGGATATCCCGATGTCGTATCGCTAGGCTGCAGGAGCGTGTTTTATGGCTCAAATTTATCTTTTCTCCACTCTAAAGTTTTTTTTTCGAAGAATGTATGTTTTTTTCTACGCAGTTCCTTGCTGTGGTAGAAAATATACTTGTTTCACTAAGCAAACTCCAAAACACGCTGAGTAAGATATCAAATGCGACAACAAAAGTTTAACCGTGAACATGCTAAATTTTTTCTAGTTCAGTTCGAATTGTTTCATCGCATCACACGGTTTCCACGTAACAGGGGAAATTTTCCACGTCAAAACGGTTTAATATTCAGCGGTGTGCGATCGTGATTCAGAGACAAAGGAACTTCTCCTTTCACCTCTGGATCATTTTTTCCCCGGAAAAATTACATGCCGAGTACAGGAACAGGAAAACCGGAATTCCGAGTAAAATTCCTGTAATTTTTCTCGGAAATTCTTGTTATTTGGTGGCCCAGAGCTTGTGAGCGTGCTCTGCGTGAATGTACACGTATGTGTTAACGTTTCGCCACCAAAGAGGTTGTTCCATCTACCATTGAAACTGGGCCCAGAATGAAATCTCCTCATCTTTTCAGGTATCAAAGGGCATGGTCAGGGACACCCAAAAATGGTTGAATTTTTTCCAAATTCCCCCCTGGGGAGGGGGGGAGGGGGTTATATGAAAAAACGGTTTTTTCGCTCTAACTTTTGAACGGTTTGAGATATCGATTTGAACTTTTTTTTAAATGAAAGGTCGTTTAAAGAGCTTTCTTTTGGTATATTATGTTTAATAGTTAAGTCAATTTTTGACCAATTTATGGCCTGTCAAAAATTTGTCATGAGTCCAAAAATCAGATTTCTGTAGTTTAGAGCAGCGACGATCGCATGCAGATGAACAAAAAACTGTTCAACTTATAGCCCTCTCTCTGACGGTTAAAATGAGCCAAGATCATCTTGGGGAAACGATTTCTCTCCGAGTTATGCTTCTTCAAAGTTGGCGCGGCGGGGTCCGCTTCCGCGGGGCAGCGCTCCGGAGTACGATAGTTCACTCCCACCCCCCTCCCGTCATGCCACGCGACGCAAACCGAGGAAGACTACCTTTAATGATCATTTGAACAGATAAATGCACACAATATACGCTATTATGGTGCACAAGTATTATTAAAATTATATTAATATAATAAATAGAAGAGTGGAATCTCACCGAATTTATCATCACCGCAATCCATAGGATCATCGGCAGTGTGATCCGCATTTTCATCCTCATCTTCGTCGTCTGAAAAGCCAAAATCGACTTTTCTAAGAGGGAAGCACTCGTTCAAAAAGGCTGAAGGCGCTGGTTTTTTGTGATAGCGCCCGTAAAACAAATACCACAGTATAGTTACGACGTGAGCACAAGGATTGATGGTACGCGCACCGTTCTTACATGTGCAGTAACTTGCTTTCATGGCCTCGCTGGATTTTTTACTGGTGTCGATTAATATAAATATATGATATTCTTTTTTTGATTTATGCCTCGATAGGATCCGCGATCGAAGAAAAAGAGGCGAATTTACGGAAATATCATATTTTTGAAAATCTGGCAAAAAGTTATCCTTCGTCACTTGAAAGCAATATTTTCCATTAGCAAAATGGTCTGCAATATAACTTGCTGCAAATCCAATTTGATAACTTCCCGAGAGGGTGTCAAGATCTTCGCTCCTCCACTGTTCTAATTGTTTAAAATGATCTGTCGTCAGGTTTTCAAAAACTACTTTTTTTCGGAGCCATTTCTCTTCCTCAACAATTTGTTGCACAATATTCGGCTCATTTAATTTTTGGAGCATTTGAATGGCAATTTTTGCGTCGTCACCATCACTTTGCAGACGTTGAAAATATAAATTATGTATCGCGGACACTATGCGATAGTCGTCAAACAAATTGCGGGTCCAGGTATATTGCTTCTCATTTTATAGAGCGTTTTCAATATAATTTTAATAATACTTGTACACCATAATAGCGTATATTGTGTGCATTTATCTGTTCAAATGATCATTAAAGGTAGTC
The DNA here is from genome assembly GCF_918797505.1 of Bemisia tabaci. NCBI lineage: Eukaryota > Metazoa > Arthropoda > Insecta > Hemiptera > Aleyrodidae > Bemisia > Bemisia tabaci. The sequence continues at coordinate 16,609,695 of NC_092800.1, forward strand.
TTCCTCGGTTTGCGTCGCGTGGCATGACGGGAGGGGGGTGGGAGTGAACTATCGTACTCCGGAGCGCTGCCCCGCGGAAGCGGACCCCGCCGCGCCAACTTTGAAGAAGCATAACTCGGAGAGAAATCGTTTTCCCCAAGATGATCTTGGGCTCATTTTAACCGTCAGAGAGAGGGCTATAAGTTGAACAGTTTTTTGTTCATCTGCATGCGATCGTCGCTGCTCTAAACTACAGAAATCTGATTTTGGACTCATGACAAAATTTTTGACAGGCCATAAAATTGGTCAAAAATTGACTTAACTATTAAACATAATATACCAAAAGAAAGCTCTTTAAACGACCTTTCATTTAAAAAAAAGTTCAAATCGATATCTCAAACCGTTCAAAAGTTGGAGCGAAAAAACCGTTTTTCATATAACCCCCTCCCCCCCTCTCCAGGGGGGAATTTGGAAAAAATTCAACCATTTTGGGTGTCCCTGACCATGCCCTTTGATACCTGAAAAGATGAGGAGATTTCATTCTGGGCCCAGTTTCAATGGTAGATGGAACAACCTCTTTCTGGGGAAAGCAGATATTAGCCAGGAATCTTAGGGCAATTCTGGAAAGCATAAGAATTTCTTCAACGGAATTTGCGATTCGGAAAATTCTGTGAACCTTGCGTAAATGGAAGAAAATTTCCGTAAAATGCGTAAATTTGCGTAAAAGGAAGAAAATTTCCGTGAAATGCGTAAATTTGCGTAGTAGGCAGGTGAGTAAAGTTAAAGTGAACATAACAGACTCAGTGGCGGTGCTGCAGTTGATGTGCCCCGAAATATCGCCCGCAATTGAAGCCGGGGGGTGAAGGGGTGAGCAACGAAAAAGGAGGGCTGAGCAAAGGTAAGCAAATGAGTCTGCATCATTTGAGATAATTTCAGGTCAATCGGACCAAGTAGAGGTGCTAGGGTCAATGATCTCTCTGAAATTTTTCAATTTTTGGAGGCTGCATGCCTTAGCAAAAAAGTGAAGGTGATTTTTTGAGGTGAGCAAAAGAGACAATTTTAAATAAAAGTCGAGGTGCTAACTTCACAGATATGCCTTAAATAGCGTAACTGGCTATAACTCAGTTGTTACTGTTAAGACGATTCAGGCATGGTTATTAATGTAATTGTCGCTAAACTCTTTTCCACACTAATATTTAGTGTGCCCATATTCAAACTCGCAGAAAAATGAATAATATGTCACTTTTCCAGGCTTGACAAAATTTGTCAGTGCTGGATTACTTTGTCTGAAATCGAGTAGTTTTCCCGCAACACGACTTCGCAAAGAAACGGATTTTTTGTGGAGCGCCCGTCATACTAAAATTTTAGGGGAAAAGGTTTGACATACTATTTGTTCTTTTTTGTTTTCTTACGCGTGACATTCGCATGGTATTTGACGGACAAGGTAAGATTGTCGCTGTTTTGGAAATTGTGACGTCAATGATGTGAGCTTTCCTCAATGCTCTTTTTTTCAGCAGTTGGTCTTCGAACAAAATCCGTGCATTCGCTAAGAATAGATTTATACGGGGTGAAGCAGGATTGAGAGTAAAGATGTGAGGACGCTATTTCTTTTAGTCCAAATAAGACTTTTTTGAGGTGTACATTTTTTTTAGTTTTTTCGTCACTCTTGGCTGTAATGATTATGAAAGATGAAAAATCAAAGAATATTTTACTTGAATATACGTCCATTCAGGGCCATGAAATACTTGTTAGGTTTTCACATCAACCTTTTCATAAGGGTTTTACTTCAATTACTCTCACCGTATCTCTGTTTTGAATCACCCCGTACATTGAAAATTAATTTTACATTTTACCGGGGGAAAACAAAGAGTTTTCACCAGAGGAAAATGGCTGAAAAATCACGATGAGCACACCAGGAAAATCTGAAATTCACTGACTTCATAATCTGCGCGCAAAATTTGCACATTTTTAGACCCTCTCGTTTTAAAAATTTTACTCCGGCGAAGACGTCAACTTCACGAGAAGCTAACAATGGTTCCCGTCATGCGGCATAGGCATATTTTACTGAATAAAGACAAACAGAAAAAGCCCTTCTATTTATTATACTTAATAGGTGATTCGATGGACGCCATATTTTGTGTCAGAACGACATGCGATGTATCGCATCGATTGGTTCCATTTTTTCAGCTACTCGTCATTTTTCTCCAATTTTGAGATCGCAATTCTGTAGTCAGGAGACTAAAGCACTCACTTACCAATTTCAACAAAGAAATTCAACGTAATTAAGGCGTGGTTTTTTCAGAGAGAAAACATCGCATTCGAGTGCAGTTTCAATATCAGTATAGAATGCGATGTTTTATCTCTGAAAAAACCACGCCTTTATCACGTTGAATTTCTTTGTTAAAATTGGCAAGTGAGTACTTTAGTCTCCTGACAACAGAATTGCGATCTCAAAATTGGAGAAAAATGACGAGTAGCTGAAAAAATGGAACCAATTGATGCGATATCGCATGCCGTTCTGACACAATATATGGCGTCCATCGAATCACCTTAATCGCACTGAAGTTCCCGCATAGACACAGCTCGGGCCTAAGCCAGATGAGGATGGGCTTTTCCGGGAAATTTTCCGCGAATTTCCCCGCTGCATCTGTTCGTTTTTTGACGCGGGACTGATCGGCGATCGCTAATGATCAGATGGTGCGTGATTCGTGGTATTACGCACTCCCGCACTGTGTTGGAGTGTGAGGCTCGGAGATTGGGCTTGGACCCTGTTTCGTGACCTTGGTCGCTTTTCCCAACGACGACGACGACGACGACGACGATGATGATGCGACGTCGCGGAGATATGATCGACGCGAGTCGGGTTTCCCAACCTTGAAAATTGAAAAAGATGACAGGAGGAGATGGAGATGGTGCTGCAAGTCGAGCAGCTTCAGCCGGGGTTGCCAGGTCGTAGCGATTATTTTCAAAATACACTGAAAAAAATATCGGTGTATTTACTAAGAAAAGGGTAAAATTACCAAGAATTCAGGGTTCTATTTGATCCCAGTTTTTTCTTGGTCAAATTACCATTTATGGAAAATGATTCCCGTCTTGCGGCATAGGCATATTTTACTGAATAAAGGCAAACAGAAAAAGTCCTTCTATTTATTATACTTAATTTAAAAAGCAACACTGAAAAAAAAATCTCGGTGTATTCACTAAGAAAAGGGTAAAATTACCAAGAATTCAGGGTTCTATTTGATCCAAGTTTTTTCTTGGTAAAATTACCATTTATGGAATTGGTAATTTTACTGAACCTTGGTAAAAACGCC